>NW_021620036.1:0-129997 GCF_004785775.1 Grammomys surdaster
ATATATATATATATATATATATATATATATATACACACACACAAAATAAATGGATACATGAATGAAAAATATTAATTGGTAGTTTATTTTTGACATTGTAATATAACTACTTTTGTTTATATTTCCTATCTTCAAAACACTCTTTGTACCCCTCCCTGAATTCCTTAAATGTACATGCCCCCTTATTTTATCAATTCTTACTGAATGTCTGTATGTATTTGCATACTCACATCTTTTTGAAATATAAATTGTAGAGACCATGTTAAAAAAAAAGACAGACTGCTCTGTTCTAAACACCTGGGGAATTTCTTCTCCTTAATTTTTGATTTTCATGTTTAAGAATGATTTGTATTTAGGCTTACTATTCTTCTGTTCCTATCACTGTCTTTCTAACTGAGTTACCACCTTTTTTCATACCTCTAGTGTGGAGCTCCGTAGGCAGAGCTCCAGTAGTAAGAATTTACTATTGTCCTAATGGTAATATGAATCCTTATAAATGTCTGTATATCATGTTATGGATCCCTCTATTCCAATGATCTTGGGAGTATCATACTTTCCCTCAGAATTAGAAAGACTACCACTTTGGCTGTACCTCCACAGTTGAACTGCCCCCCCACCACCACCTCTGGGATTGATTTCTGTACAAAACTTGACTCATCCTTGAAAATTCATTGTAATGATAGTGTAGTAAAAGATAATTGCAGGCATGGATATTAATAGACAATTCACTTTTAATCCTTGGCACTTATGAACAAATTGCATTGGTCCAAAAGCAGGTCAGCTGTTTTTGTGAAACCTTACTCTAAGTTTGAAGGAAACACTGAGCTGCATGTAAATACATTATCTTGTATAGCCCCACAATGAGGGCTAGATTACAAATGTGAAACATGAAATTTTAGCAGTTGTCTTCCAGAAAGATCTTATACCTACTTGCCTGGGACAAGATATGAATGTGATGAGCACCAAATGCAAACTAGTGCATGAGGAACAGTACTACCTGTCAGCTGTGGCTTTAAATATCTTTCCCAAAGAATATCTGAAAACAGATATCTTTAAAACATTTAAATGAAATCATAAGGAATATTGTTGTAGCAGCTTGTAAAAATCATCATAGCTTGGTTTTATTATTGTTTCCCTTCCCACAGATTAGAGCAAGGAGAGCCAAGATATCCTGAACTGAGTATCCATCCTCTTCATCCAACTTGTTATATGCTATTCTACTCTAAAGTAACATAGCCTCTGAGAGATGTTGTATATGTATAAAATGTATGTTTATGTATGTTTATGTGTATATGTGTTTATGAGTATGTGTGTGTCCATTTGTGTGCATGTGTGTGTGGGTGTGTGGGTGTGTGTGTGTGTGTACAAATGCAGGGGAAGGCTCCATATATGGAGTAAGAGAGGGAAGGGAGGGAAGAATCAGATCTATGAGAGGGCATGCTCCTTAGGTTTTATCAGTTTCATGAAAAATGGAGTGAAGTGGATAGATAGTGATTTAATTAACAGATTGTTTGTGTCTGATATTTCTGTATGAATGATTTGTATGTGTATAGATTTATGATTGATGTGTGTTGGCTAGTCTAATGTGAGGGATGCTACACTTGGAGAACTGGTCCTAGTTTTAATAATAGAGCTATTATGAACATGTTGTCAACTCTAATTTTGCTACTGCATTCAAATACTTGCCTTGTGTTCTAACATTGATTTTTCTTTATGATGAAATCTATATTGTAATAAGAATTTAATATCCATTTATTTGAAGTTGCTGTTGGTCAGTGTTTTATGGCAGACACAGAAACACAAATCAAGACAGAGAGGAAAGAACAGGAAAAGAATGTGAGTACCAAATGTTCATATCAAGTTGATAAGTTTTCATAGCACTTCTTTTAGGACATGTACTTGTAGGAATAGAAAGGTTTAAGAGATCACACTGCAAATAAGAAAATGATGGTACTGTCTGTATTATTTCATGGATGGGTGTGACTAGAAAAAAATTAAGTGTAGCATATCCTAGAGCTTATTATAAGGCAACTATTGAATAATATGAATAGGTGTATGGTTGCCTTCATGGAAGTTGCAGAAGAAGAGACCTTTAAATAGTCATGGTTGACTCCTCTATACTTCTTTGAATAATGTGAAAATTCATATTAAAATGGATATTTATTAAATACAAAGTGGTAAGTATTCCTCATGCCATTCTCATTTTTATTGTGATTGGATAATAATTATTTTAATGTAATAGTAAATTCATAAGGAAAAAAATTCAATTTTATTTTTACTTTTCAATAAAATATTTTTGACAAGATAATAGCTGAAGCTTCTTAGTTTTATAGTTGAAATTGGATACCACATGCAAAAATTTTATTTCACTACTGAAAAATTATTTTTCATCAATACTGATGATATATTATACAAATAGTGATTAAGATTTAGCTATATTTAGGTACTTCAACACATTCTTACTTAAAATACTTCCATCAAACCCTTAGAGAGATAATTTTCTGACAAAAGTTAGAAGAGTGTCAGTTATAGCTTAAAAATTATATTCCTAAATATTATGCATTATTCTTAAATAAATGCTTTGCCTCTAAAGTATCATATGTTCACAATGATATTGTGCTGAATCTTATGGACAATAGTTTATGAAAACCTTATACAGAGGTACATCTGATGGAAATGATGTTAGCATACATATCCTGGTATTTGTGAGCATTAATCATATAATTAGTATCAAAAATATTAATATACTTAACTACAATTATACTATACATTTTAAAAATATTAGTAATGTGCTGGAGACAGTGATCAACTGTTAGGAACATGTAGTTCTGTAAAAGAGGATGTGCTTCCTATGCACAGCATACTTAATAGCAAAGTACAGTGTGTATGTATAAGATCAATTATCTGATGCTCTCTTAAGGCTTTCTTGAGCATCAGGCATGAATATGGTTTACACAGACTTACATTTTGCCAAAGAACTCATACTCATGACATAAAATTTTAAAGAGCTTTAAAAAGTAAGAAAAATACATTGTAAGAATGTTTAATATCATACTATGAAAATATGTTATTGTTACATAAGATATTAAGACTTCTTAATTGATATAATTGAAATGCAGTTTAGAGGAGCAGACTGTATTAGAAAACATTACCTTTAGTAAATTCACAGTAATTGGTTCACTGTGCATTTGTATGCTTACATATTTTTATCCCACAGCATTTCAGGGATTCATAAAGTACACATATTCCTTAGGATTGCTGATTTCACATTGGCTGTGGAGCTGCACTGATGCAGTTTTCAGATTTAACCCACTTTTTTATTTGAATTTTGGTACTGCCTTCGTGTCACATATGCATACTCATGGTACTCTAAGTAAGGTAACCAAGCACATGAATTTCTCATATTGAATTTGATGGGAACTTTTTAATATTATGCCCATCATAAATGTTCTTTTTAGGAAAAACAGATCTTTCCTTAACTCTCTAAAGCATAACAAAAACATACAGCATGGGTATATATCTACATCTAGTTTCAGAATAGTTATCATAACTCTATGCATATTTAAATTTCATTAGAATCAATTATGTTTACATATAGCCAATAATCCTGTGTGTTCTCTGCAATGCACAACTCTCACAGTCATGAGATCCTTCTAGTTCATGCTCATAGGAAAGTATCAAAACAGCCAAAACCCTGGTATATGTCATTTTAATATTTGTTCTTTAGTATTTAAAATGACTTGTGTGATGAAATACAGCTGAACACTGACTTTGATCACATGCATTTCTGGATATCAATCTCATTCAGAAATTACAAACTATTTTGTGGATTTTAAAAGATATATATATATATATATATATATATATATATTCATGTCATTTTAATAATTTTTAATCATGGATCAAATGTCTACAATAAACACAAGATTTTGTATGTTATATTTTCACATAATACACCTGATAGTAATCTTGAACTAAATACTGAGTAGAAATATTCAGGGAAAATACATAAGCAATATATAATTGTATATGTGTGAATTATAACAAATTAACATGTTTAAAAACAATCTCGAATGCCTAGTCAGTGTTAGTATTTTTGTCTGGATTAAACCTAAAGAAGTTGTTTTGTGTGCTGTTATACTAAAAGTGTGTTCCTAGGTATCACTAATATTTGGTCAGGAAAATATAGATGCTTTCTTCTTTCTTTCTTTTTTTTTTTTTTGGAGGCATCCATCACTTCCAAGTCTTTATAATCTTTCTGTCTACTTTTCCACAAGGACACATGAGAATTGACAGGAGTGCATTGATCAATAAATGTCAGACCCAGTGCACCAGAGTATTTCTGTCTCTGTGTACAGTCCATTGAACATTTCTACATTATTTCCCATCTAGTAAAGAAGTGTTGAATAACTCACTGATATATGGATATATTAGTATTTTTATTAGGAGTCATTTGATTTTATATTCCTTACCAAAATTATGTTAGTTTTTCTTTTCTGTTATATAACTATCTAGTCTCAGAATCTTGGTCACTTTAGCAAGTTTAGTTTCTTTCACATGGGGTTGATCATAAATACAAACAAATTGTACTTGATTACTTCCATAATATTTTTGACTCTCTGACACCAGTATATCTTGAAGGCAGGTAACTACTCATGCTGCCCCACGTTTGGGGGCCACATTGTAACAGCCCGTTCTGCTGCTCCAGTCCGGGAGTCAGGGTCTAGTAAGAGCGTCGGGATGGAGGGGCAAGAGACATGAAGAATGGAGACAAGACAGAGAGTATGATCAAGTCTATTTCTTGAAAGGAAATCCTGGGTATTTATACCCTTTACCACGTCCCTTGTCCTCGTGGCACTACGTTATATGCTGTGCACCGCAGATACCATGTGAACCTGGCTATCAGTGTGGAGACCACATGAGCCTTGCAACTGGTGGCACTAAACAGCAAAACAAGATATGCTAGAGAAACAAGATGTTTATCAGAGTGTGCTCAACAGTTGTAGGCTGTTGAAAACAAGTCTTTTGTCAGGGTATACGGCTTGACATGGCTGCAAACATGATAGCCACTTTCAGCTAGGAGTCGGCTCCCAACAAAGACATGTAATTGCTTTAAGTTGAACAGTTTAAACATGTTGATCTGGATGTTGCTTTTTTATTCCAGTAAAATGAATCACATTTTTTTTGCCATATGAATTTGGTCAGTACTGGTCAAGCTTTTATTTGGTTTCCAAGTTATTTTTTTAATTTTGTATGACATAAACAAGTACTATTATAAGTAACAGGATATTCAATCAGGTTGTCAAAGTTCAACCATAACTTTGGAAAGGGTCTGAAATGTTTGAGTCATGGACTATAGAGTCAATTTATCAGGTCATTAAAAAATAACATATTTCTGGCACCAAACTCATACTTTAAAGTATGAGTTATATAGTTAGAGTAGTAGCTCTCTAAGTGTATAGTGACTACACTCAATTCCTCTCATATGTGGGGGAATACCTGTATCTACCTATTCATATACTTGCAAGTTTTATCTAATTTCTAGAACATTTTATACAGTCAAATTTTATCACATTATTAGCTTTATCTCTCCTATCCTCAGCATATACATGCCAGCTTCTTGCAACTCTAGAATTATTACCATTTCTCATTAATTATTTCATATGTGTATAACTTCTCAGTGTTGTGTACACTTGGTATTGAAAATATACATATAGATACATCTTTTGGAGTTCTGTAATGGTCTCTGTCTGCTCTAAAATTAAGCTTCTCTTCTGAGGGTGACAGGTAAAGAGGTCTATATTCATAAGAATTGGTATTTATAGCATAGTTAGAAGTTTTATTGTTTCAAGCAATTAGCAGAAGTAGATTATTCTCTGGGATCAATTGTTTCACAAACCTTGGGTAGTTGTCTAGGTTTACAGTAGCTGACATGTAGTCTCTCATTAACCATGATTTAGATCTGCATTTCTTATCATAGATGTGAAAAATTCAGGTGTGGTTTTATGCATAGAAGCCATTAGTACTCTTGTGATGGGTAAAATTTCGAAAATTGCAACACTTGAAACATTAGGAAAAATCATGGAGTGAACTAGAACATTTCTATCTGTTAGATGAAATGTTTACAATGCTGTGCTATAGTGTTATGGAGTAGAAATAGCACTGACCTAAGGAGACATGATAGAATATTAACATTGTAATAAATTCTAAAACCAAATTTACTTGAATTTGGATCAGCAATTTTTATGATCTAAACAGCAGACTGTGATGGAATATATCATTTAGTTTTCTGTACTGCTGTTGCTTCAGAGTATGTGTAAGGAAAAAATGGAATAGCATAGACATTTACCAATTTTCAATGAAATCAATCAAGTATTCAAAAACAATAGTTGAAAATGGAAGGCTGAAGAGGGCATCATCAGAAAAAAGAAAGACGAATAGTTGCTTCTTTAGAGTGAGCAGCAGTTGTTTCAGTGTGTGGCTTTTGGTTTTGATGTCATCATATTCATGGCAATATAGAATGTTCAGAAAGGAACTTGCTTGCTTGGGAATATGAGCATCTTGGATTTTTCTAGGATATAAGTATTAATAGTAAGGGATAGTGGTGTTAGAGTACAGCCCCATGTGTGATAACAGGATGGTAAAAGAAATATCTCTTGATTTTTCCTGTCTAGGCAGTAGAGACTTTAACAAATTTCACTCACATCAGAGACACTATATCAACTTAGGCAGAGGTAAAATACATCTGCATCAAACCAGTTTTTGATGGATTTTTAAGTGCATTTGTAGTCTTTAATTTCCAACAGCTGGAATTGAGTGGACAATTATTAGAACAGATCAAGCCAGATAAAATCTCAGTATGGCTGTTGGCTGGACTAATTAAAAATGTACCACTAGTGTAGTTATTGTTGTTTGATTAGTTGATGGAGAAAACAGAGGAAGAATTATTCTGAGAAGCATGATTTAAAATGCATTTTTCCAGTAGATGGTGCAATATCCACACACACACACATATGATGTTAATGGTGTCAGTTCTTAGAGCAAAAGGACTTTGTGTGCAGAAGTGATTGTAGTGTTAGAAGAATTCTTTTCAAATAATGTCTTAAATTTTTTTACAGTATTAAAATATTATTGAATAAAATATTTAATGATTATCAAATTCACCTGATGGAGAATAATAGGAAATATGTCATTGTGGTCGTCTTTATGCAACACCAAATAATAATATGCATATACAAAAAAGGTGTTGACAATATTTATGTTTTAAACATTTTATTTCTAAAATAAAAACCTCCATAATTATTTCTATATCATTAAGACATTGTGAAGTACACTATGCTAACTGAATATTTCTGAAACAATTCCTGAACACATAATTTCTTTTAAGAATGGAGACATCTTTTTAATGGCACTAAAATAGACATAAATGTATTATCCAAGGTTAGAATTAATTCATATTTTCATGCTAGATTAAATCAATGACACAGGATGCATTTAGAGAAAACTGAAATGGGCAGCACATTGCCAGAAACAGGGGGACCCAGACAAAATGGAGTGTTTTGTACATAGCCAGGGTTTAGATCCAAGCAACCAGATAGATGTTGTGCCCACAGGTACTACTGGCTTATTTAGTCTGTTGTAAACTAAAACCAGAGTGAGAACTCAGGATAAAGTAGGTAACTCTTGTTTTTCTCCTTTTGCTTTCACTTCATTTGCTGCAATAGATAGGAAACAAGGAGACATAGGTGAAAACAAAATATAACAAAACATAAACTGCATGGCCACCAAAAATAAAAATAATCAATAGTAATGACATTAACAAAAACAAAAAAACCTCAAAAACAAAAACAACAACAACAATAAAACAACTCAATCCTGATTAATGTCTCAAAGTAACAGTAGTCTTTTGACTCCTACTTTTATGTTTGAGATCTCTATCCTAATTAGTCTTCAACCTATTTTCTATTATAAACCAGAAAGAGGCAACAAGACCTAATTCAACTCCCTCCACAAAGGTTTTTACCAGTCATGCCCCTGGCTGTTATCCAGCTCTCAGGTGGTTCCAGGCTCTAGACATAGATTGACTACAAGCTGATCAGCCCAGAATGAAGACGTTCTATTAAACCTCAGGAGAAAGGGGAAACCCAGCATTTGCATGGCCTCTCTGGTCTTCTCCATGATCCCACTGAGTCATGTACTCTTGTCTTCTCTGCAAAATATGTTCTTATATCTGAAAACACTGATTCTAAGTAGAGTTGCATCATTCATGCATCAGTCTTGAAGTCCTTCGTCATCTGCATGAAGTGTCATTCATTTGAGTTTTCATTATCTCAGACAAGTGATGTTAGAGAAATTTTATTGCATCAACTGTTGTGAGATTACTTGCTCTGAATTGAAACTTTCCCATCCATGTTTTCTAAGATTCAGATTTTTCGTTAATGTACATGACACAGTAATCTCATAAATTTGCTATTTTGATATGGCTTCAAATTCTTGATTCATTTAGTTTTTCCTTTTTTATGGGTATTTCATTTATTTACATTTCAGATTTATCCCCTTTGCCATTTTCCCCTATCCCATCCTTCCTGCTCCTTTTGGTTTTATACCATTTTGATTACATGCAATTATTAAGGTCAGTTATAGGTTGAGGAACTAGCAATACAATAGATGTAAATAGTCAAGAAACAAGAAAGAAAACAAACACAACAATAAAAAAAGCAAGGAAATAAACAAAGTACTGAGATCACTCCTATAATGACGATTTCTAAGGGTTTATCAGGATTACAAAAATATCCAAGCCTACTTCTCTGTCCTAGTCCAAAGTCATTTTCCTGGCTGAAGTATTCTTCTTTGCCCTTGCCTAAGATTTATATTCCTGCCTGTATTTACTTTTTTTTCTATCCCAAAATTTAGATTTCTCCCAGAAATTACTTCTTTGTTTAAGCCTAATGTCAGATTTCTGCCAAATAGCTCATTTCCTTGTTCTTGGCAAATGTCAGATTCCTGCCAAGTAGTCCCAAAACCTCTCTGCATCTTCCCTTTTTATGTTTCATAAAAAACTGAAAAACTGAGAATTCACATTAGCCACAAGAAAAAATTCTTGGACAAAGCTTGAAACTCTCCCATTCCAGGATTCCACCATCACAGAAATGCAAAATCTTGGGTGATCTCCACGAAACTCACTTTCCCAGTACAGATCCTGTAGGGTACCTACCAGTTTAGACTCAGAAAACCCACAGAAACAATTGAGTTTAAGGTGTGACACCTACATTAAGACCTGACTGCATAGGGGTTGATGTCAAAAGTGTCCCCTCTCCAGGAAAAAGACATCGGGATGGGTATGGCCCTCATGCCTCACTGGACAACGACAGGGGGACTGGAGCCATTACAAGGTCTCCTTCAAATACTGGAGGTCAGGCTTCTATCCCCGCCTTAGCAAGTTTAGTATTGCCACAGCCCTTCTATACTTAGAGAAGGGAGGAGATGTCAGGGGCAGCCCTGCTTACACACTGTAGGCCTAAAATCAGCCATAGGCCTAAAATCAGCAGTGGGCCTGCCATACATGTATACTAACACCAAGTCTTGGGTCTCAGTGGAAGAACATTGAAACAGATGGCTATAAGCTAATGTCAACGGACAGCTTTTGTGGAAATTTATAAGCCTGAGTGGTCATGGACCTTGTAAATAGGTAGCCTTGGCAGATAATACCAGCTTAGATGGGGACAAGCGAGTCATAGGCAGAGTCATGGTGACTTGTCCCCTGAACCTTCATCCAGCCGATACCTGGTCTGAAGATATCTGTTTTCCCCCTGAGCACCCACACTCCAGTGTAATTCCCTTCTCCACGTCCTGCCTTTCTGTGTTTATACCCCTGTGTGAATTAATTTTGATTTGAGAAAAAAAATTTAAAAAAATAAAATTAAAAATAAAGAACAACAACAACAACAAAAAAGACCTGATGTTGACTCATCTCACCCCTGTACATGCCTGCTGTCTCAGTCTCTGTGAGTTCCTGTGTGCTTGTATCATTTGGAATTAGAGGGCCTACCTTGCTTGGTTTCCTTCCTCCCATCTAGATTTAATTGTATTTCTATATTTTCTTCCACCATGTTTCTCATGTTTTTCATGCTGAAAGAATGAATTTGAGGGAGAAGTCACACTTGGCTTGAGGGTCTGTTCTGTGACCAATCATTGTCATCATATTGTCTAGCTATGTGTCTCTGTGTTTGTTCCTGTCTCCTATAGGAGGAAACATCTCTAAAAATGTCTGAGCAAGGCAATGATCTAAGAATGTAGGAGAAACTCATTAGGAGTTATTTTATTTGGATGTGAATACTACCCATAGATTGTGCCTTAATTAAGAACAGATATTCGTTGGTTATTCCAAGATAATATTCACGCTGTTCCACCATAACAGTAGTGTACCTTGCAAGCAAGACATTACTATATATCAATGGCTGGCTTGGTATTTTATATCTCTTTGGTAGCTTGCAGAGAACATTTTTGTATGAAAGACACCTGGACATAGGAGTAACGTCTTTGCATGATCACCAGCTCCATATCATTATCTTAAGTGTGTCATGTTCATATTGCCTTCAAAATGGGGTTTATTGTCCATTTGTAAAGAACAGGCTATATTTTTGATATCAGTTTTGGTTGTTTGTGAATTCCCATGGGACTCTTTGGCCAACAGATAAGTAATATGGAACCCTATATTGTTAATAGAAACTTCACTAGTTGAAAATACATAACTCTTTGCTATTTCCTCCATTATATGGCAATTCCATTTATGCCATTTTCATCTACAAATATGTGTTAGGAAACTTATACTGTATTTGTTTTCTTTGCTATTCCTGAAATACCGCATAATTATAGCTGTCTTTCTACATATTCATTCACTCAACTACCTTTTCCTTCTCATTCCTCACTTCATCTTTCATTTTGAGATCCCTTTGTCTATCCACACTATTTAATCTTTTATCATTTCTAAGGGGTTATACCTACCTCATCTAGTCCATTAGCCTATACCTATTCTCTGCGGCTGAAAGGATTGGAGCTTTATAATCATTTACTTAAAAAAATACTATCCACATATAAACACATATCATTGTTCTCTTTCTGGTGTTGAAATACCTCATTGTGATCATTATTTTTATAGTTCCATCCATCTAGATGAGAATTTCATGATCTCATTGTTTTTAACAGCTTACTAATATGATATTTGCCAATGTGTTTGTTGCATCTTCTATTCAGAGGCATCTAAGTTGATTTAAATTTTCACTGTTATTAATAGAGCAGAATTGACCATTATTGAACAACTGTCTTTGTGGTAGGATGAATCTTCCTTTGGACAAGCCATCAAAAGTGGTGTAGGTGGATCTTGAGGTAGACTGATTCCCATTTTCTTAACTAAAAACAAACAAAACAAGCAAGACAAAACAAAACAAAACAAAAATCATCATAAAATCAAAGAAAAAACAGTAACAACAAAAATCAAGTGACTTTAAAGTTGCTTTTCTTTTTTTGTAGTTTTATTTTTTATTTTTTTAATTTTTTCTCAAATCATAATTAATTCACATGGGGGTATAAACACAAAAAGGCAAGATGTGGGAAATGGAATGACACTGGAGTGTGGGTGTTCAGGGGGAATACAGATATCTTCAGAACTGGGTATTGGCTAAAGTTGCTTTTCAAGATTGCCTTCTCATCCTCAATGGATGAGTGGTTCTCTCTTAATTCCCATTTTCCCTTGTATGAGCTGTCACTAGTGACACTTATTTAGCCATGGGACATATGTAAGATAAAATCTCAAGTTGTTTTGATTTTTATTAACAATATATCTAAGGATTTTTAACATTTTTTACATATTTCTCAGCCATTTGATGTACCTGTGCTGATAATTTTGTTTATATATTTTCCCTGTCATTAAAATATGTTATGAATGTTCCTGGTATTTAGTATTTCTTTTGAGTTCTTCATATATTCAGTATATCTGTCCTATGTTGGATGTATAAATAATAAACATCTTCACATATTCTGTAGTGTATCACTTTCTCTGAAAGAAAGTGATTTTTGATGTACTGGCATTTTTGGTTTCATGAGGTCCCACTTATTAATTGTTGATCTTAATGCCTGTATTAATGGTGTTCCCACCAGAAAGTCTTTTTCCTGGGTCAGTTAGTTCAAGACTATTCTTCACATTGTCTTCCAATATGGTCAGACTGTTTGTCTTTATTTTTGAGGTCTTTGATGTGTTTGGAGTTGCATTTTCTGCATGGTCATGAGAAAGAATGTATTTAGGTATTTTTTTATCTGATAACATCCAGCTTGATAATGACCTTTAAAAAAAAGATGGTTCTCTTTCCACAGACTATATCTCTAAGGGCTTCTTCTTCAGTAAACCAGATGAGCTTTGTTGTTTCAATTAATCTGGGTCTTCAATTAGATTCCATTGATCAGTGTGTCTGTTCTGATTACATACTATTGATATGTGAGATCCTATATCACATTTTTCAGCCTTCACACAGGGGAAATGGATCTGAGTACTTTAAAAGGTAGTTACCCAGTCAGTGTTAACAAACCTGTAAATAATAGTAATCCACATGGCCTGTTCTTGAGTTACTGCCTACAGGTTTTGGCCACACCTTTCAGTCACAACTTCCATTTTAAATGACTATAAGTGTTAAGGTGAAATTAAGCCTTTAGTCCTTACATTCCTTTTGGTCATAAAGTATGTCACAAACATAGAAATCAGAATAATGGAGACAAAGCAAAGGATATAATATAACAGTGGTATCATATAATGTTATTGAAAGAATATTACTTTACTGAGATTTTGTTATTGGCACAAGTTATTCTGGTGTAAGAGAGTACAAAGTTTATTAGAAGTCTTAGTACCTGAATACATCAGGAATAGATACTGATTATCTTATTTCTACACACAAAAAGTCATAAAATAGACAGTAGGATTAAAAAAAAAATATTCTGTCAGATTATTTCTCAGATGCTGAATGTCCTGCAGAACTCCAAAAAAGAAATTTGCAGCAGTCGTTAGTTAATCTGCTTTAAATTCAGAGAGGTGGGATCCACCTCCTCTACACCCAAACAAGTGTTTTGGTGTCATGAATAAAAGACACAAACATGCAAATTTTTAATATGCCTTAACGAACTCAATGTCTGGGCCACTCCTGAACCTCCATGTGGCTAACACACTCACCTCTGATAATCCTGAGTTAGTATTTACTAAATCTATATTTTATCTTTGCTGTCCTTGACCCTGCTGTACATTGCCCCAGGGCTGCTTTCCTCTTGCACCTACATTTTGGTTACATTACCCTCTTGTACCTTTTCAGTGTGGTCTATCTCCTATGCCCTTGGCATGGGGGAAGCCCTCTTTCTCTTTTCTCTGGTTTCTTGGCCGGAATCCTAAACATCCTGCCTCTCTCTCCCTAACCAGTCACTGGCTACTGGCACCTTTATTTCCAAATCAGAGCCAACCAGTGGCAGGACCCTCAGCACCGACAGATCTGCAGGTTACTGTGTGATTTCAGGAAACAAATTAACACAAATAGCATTAGTACCAATCTTCTACATCTTACCTTTTCACCAATTATAAGGGTCTTTTCTCTCAGATATACATTGAACATAATTTTAGCAGTTACGTAAACTATAAGGTGTGGTATATACTAACAACATCCTGTCCATCAATGTTGTTGTCAATATAGGTACATTATTGTAACATCTATCCTAACTTTCAGCATTTACAAATTTACATATGAATTAGGTTCTGATTCTTTAGCTTGCATAACCATTTGAAAACCATCCTTTTAAATTTATATCATTTTTCTCAATGCTAAACAACTTGATGTTTGATTATGAGACTACAGCTATTCTTTAACTCCATCAGTGATCAGAGAACAAAATATTACCTGAATATGTAAGAAGCACAAGGACCTATCTTCCAGAATTATACAATTTGAAGAGACAGCTGGTAGCCTAGGCAGTCTCTTAATTTTTATAACATTGAAGCATCTACCTTCAGCCTTCTGGCACAGAACTATCTCACAGACCTTATGTGAAGAAGGAAATATGAAGTAAAACATAAAAATTAAAATATACAAATTAAATCTATAAATCTATATCAACATATACATACTGTATCAATGTAAGAAATTATAACTTCAATTTTGCCTCAATTATAAAGAATTCCATCAATATAATATGATGGCTGCACAATATTTAGTTCAAGATTAAATTTAGTAATGCATACTGTCTATTATCTCACTTTCAAAATTAAAACCATTTCCAAATTACCCCTTAGAATGACAACCTATCTATAATTTATAAAGTAACTGTAACCAGGTACTCAAGCCCAAAAAATTGGCATGGCTACTCTCCACAGCTTCTCCCTGAATAGGGGTTATAAAAACATTTAAAGGTATGGGGAGCGGTATAAAGATTACAAAATTTGTTTAGACTTAAGAAAGCTAGCTTTAGTATCAGTTATCCAGTTTCTGTGTGCCTAGAAGGCTCAGGGGTTGACTGAAGTTTTAACTCGATCTGTCTGAAAGATTGGATGAAGCAACATCATCTGAAATCACTAGCTATTACTGAAACTGTATTGCAAGCAATTCTCTATAAACAGTATTTCAGACAGGGGACTGGAACAGCAGGTCATATCACCATCCTTGAGTTTGAATCTTGCCAAACATTTATATTCTATAATATATGAAATCTCACCATCAATATTTGCTACTATAAAGATAATCATATGGATTGTGCATGACGCATATTATCAGTTAAGGATGAATTTTTGCTCCATGTTTGAGCAGGTGAAAGACAACTGTGTTTTTCATGAGGTAATTTAATCAATAATGAATTATAATAAATCTTCATTCATGCCATATGAAGGATGGCACAGAGAATCTTAAGGATTTCATAACCAACAAAATTTACTGTCTAAATTTAGCTAAAGTTTGTGCTTCAAATATTTTTATGTCTAAGCCAGTTACTGGGCTGTCCCTATGTGTAAAAATCAGCAAATCAAGTTAACTGTCCAATTTGAGGTTTTCAAATTTTTCTTTTCTGCAGTTTCTATTATATACCTCTGTCTCCCTTCCCTTCCAAGCAGCCTGTCTGAGCAGCAGGCCTTCCCAGTGCTTCCAAGTTCAAAGTCTCTGAGGCAGCCAGAGGCCTTGGTAAGAACCTTAGGTAAATGACCACCAGCTGTTGTCTGCCTGTGTCCTAGTTCAGAAGCTTGCAAATTGGGGAGGAGCCACTTGGAGGCTGAACTCAGCCTCCCTGAGAAACCAGTTCTTCCCAACTCCTAATTGTACATCACAACACCTGTGTATTCCATTCATGAGTCTCCAATTAATTTTTAAAAGTGAGTTCTTTTCCCATGTTGGAAAGCCATGCCATCTGTAGTGGTAATTAGTTAATCTGCTCTAAATTCATATTGGGCACGCTCACCTTCTCTACACACTCCCAAATGTTTTGCATTTATATATGAAAGACACACACATGCCAGATTATTTTCAATATTTCTTAACTAGCTCAATGCCTGGGCTACTCCTGAACATCCACTTAGCTAACACACTACCCTCTGATATTCCTGAGTTAAACTTACTAAATCTACAAATCTATATTTTATCTTTACTGCCTTAGACCCTGCTGGGAAGCCACCTGGGGCCACTTTCCCCTTGCACCTACATTTTGGCAATGTCACCCTCCTGCACCTTGCTAGTGTGGTCCATCTCTCATGCCCTTGTCATGGGGGAGCACTCTTACTCTTTACTCTGCTCTAATAGATGGATTAATTGATTTTGTTTAAAGAAACTATATTCAATAATTAATTCTCATATAAATGTGGGTATGAGATTATTCACTGGTACATTGTTATCCTGTAAAAAGCAATGCAGATTCTCTCAAATGTACCTTCCTCTCTCCTGCACTTGTACAATACAGATTTCTATATTTGCTTCCAGACCTTTTAAGATTTTTAACTCAATTGATTTTGTGAAAATTTTATGCAACTTTTTCTGAGAGTTCAGTGTGTAATAGCCATTTCAAATCCAGAAGCAGAATTTGATATTTCTCCTCCACATTTCCTGGCAATTACATCCTCTCCCTGCTTTTGTCCTACAATCTTCCTTCCTACTTTTCCATAGATAGATAGATAGATAGATAGATAGATAGATAGATAGATAGATAAGGATTCTTGCAGAGACACATAGATAGATGAAACAGATAATCTTTGTGGCATGGGCTATTTTTATACAATAAAATTATTTCTATGAGAAATGAATAGAAGATCCATGCTCAGATATCTAAACATTAAAAAAAAAAGAAAAAAGAAAAAGGAGCTCTCAGGGGGCTTATAAAATATATAATCTAAAGCTTCATTGGAAAAAAATATAGTTGGAACAATTCCATTCCTGACTAATATTTTAACAATCAATAAATTTGTCTTTTTATGAGGCTCAGCCTTCTGTCATTTTCAGAAAATATTTTCAGTAAATATCAGGAGGGCCAGCATTCACCATGTTTTCTTTCCTGAATACTCTCATCCAGATTTTTAGTGGATCTCTTCAGATTAATAAACCTGACTGATAATCATGAGAAATGCATTAGGTGCTGCCATGACAGCCTTATACTCCTATGATCTGCTTATGAGTGAGAAAAATGACAAAAACATGCTTCATAGAGATTGCTCCACGAGTCCATTCCACCTCAAATAGTAATAAAGTAATCATGGTCATTCTGATCCTAATTATTTATGAAGTTGCATATTTTATGGCTGACAATTTATTCTGAGTAATCCTAGCAGAAGGAATATTCCTGTGAGTGGAGTCCAGAGAACCAATGCTTTTCCTAGATTGTGTAACATATGGTAGTTTTCTCATGGATACAACTGGGAATTGCCAATATTGACAGTCATTCCTCTATGCAATATGTTCTTATCTCACACTCAAACCCTGTGACCATGAGCTCTGATTATTAAGTATAACCACTTTAACCAAGGTGTCTAGCCAAGTAGAAATTCTTAGATTTCTGTGGCTTTTCAGCCTGAAATTGCCTGGAAGTGCTGTGATTAAAAATAAATGATCTGAAATTTGCTTTAATAAAATTTGACAGAGCCTGGAATTCAATAGATGGTAACTCATTGATTTCAATAGGAAGATTCTGATGTTGTGTAGAAAGACTTTGTAGAGGGATGACAAATCTGAATATACTTATGCATTTGTCCATAAGTGACAGAGCTACAAGAAGCTTGACCTTTACTTTTATATAGATCTCAAGAAGTTGCCAAGATCTGTTTAGGAGAAGTTAAAATCTAGCCCGTAACCTTCTTGAGAAGTCATGCCATGGACTTCTATGATCTACCTCTATGATAGAAGTCATGCCATGGATTTCTATGATCTATCTCTATGATAGATTTGCTTTGTTATGCAATGTCAAAGAGATTACATTTGAATCAATATTCCAGCTATCAATATGTTTTTCCTGTTATTAAATTTATAATACTCACTAGGTATTGACTGACCCTTTTGAGCTGATTTCTGAAGAACTATGGAAATGTACTATCTTGCAGTGATGCTATATAGACAAATAGATAATGATTATATAGAATTATACATTTTATTCAAATAATTTTAGGAAGAAAGATTTAGAGGTGGTCTCAGTTGCAAGGAAGGTATAATAATTTAGAGTCGAGTATAGAATGTGCCTACTCCTCATAATAATGAGCAAATTCTACATATTATGAAATAAACTGAGCTTCCATAACTACACTAAAAAGAGAAAAAGACTTAGGACAATTTTGTGTCAAAGAAAAACACAGTTAAGTGCAAGGATAAAGTCACAGGTTTGCACTATGATAAGGCAAGGCCATGCTAATTTTTTTGCTTTGAACTGACTATACGTATCTTATAATAAAACACTTTCTTGAACTTAATATCAACATGCTTCTCTAACTCCTATTCTATATAACATTTTATCTCTGATGTATGACATTTAAGGATAAAAAATTATGCAGTAGTAAATAATGTGCTATACTGTCTTGCAATGGTCCTTCTCGATGCCTCCTCTACAGATGGGCACCTTTTCCACTGAAGACAATTTCCTTCTATAGTGTGTATGCAAATAACTCTACTAGCCTTATTAAAGACATTAGGTAAGAGTATCCCATTATGATGTTGTGAAAAAAGAAGGAAATGGTAATAAAAGTAATTACAGGGAAAAAGATGTGACTCAGCTGTGCAAAGATAAACTGGATATATGAAGCCCTGGGTTTTCTACTGCAGCAGTAGAAAATAAGTTCATTTTAACTAAAAAAGGCTTTAAGATTTTCAAGCCTTGTGTCCTTAATTTCAATACAGAAAAGCTTTGAAGTATGTTTTAATCTTCAGTTTTCTAGGGCCACTTGTTAGACAAGTTGTTGCCAGTAAGTAGAGGAAAGGAAGAGTCACTGTCCTTCTATGGAATGTTAGAAACATTGGCACCAGGGAGGGGATCTTAATGTGTACACTGTCTAACAAACCCAATCAGTCCACTATTTGTAAAATCTAAATGAGATAAATTATTGCTTTTCTCCATGCAGCTTCCATTGTTTGCCTCTGAAAATATGCCAGGCATTTGGTTTTTTGTTTTTGTTGTTCAGCTAATGTTTAACAAACATCTGGACATTTCACTATTAATAGAATCTAGGTAATGAGGTAAATTATGAAACCATTCCTTATTTGATGCTGCATACATTTTATAAATTGTACTAAAAAGAGTGTCAATGCAAAGAATTATTTAAGAAGAATAATTGAACTGTGGCTCTTACAGAGGCAAGAGGTAATTAGTTAACCAATTAATGGAAATAGAATTAAAGGAAGTACTTTTGGAACATCTCCTACAAACAACACAGAGCACTATCACTCCATATAGGGAGATATGCAAAATCAGTAAAACTGTGCCTCAGAAAGCAGATTTCTCTGTTCTGAACAAGTGGAGAAATTCTTGCTTCCCATTGTGTTTGAGTTATGTGTCATATTCGGTAAGCTTGTTTCATGTTTCTTAGATCACTTTTCCAACTTAGGAACAATCCCATAACATCATTCTTTTCTGATCTGTATCTGAAAGACTACTCTAAATAAGAGAAATCACTCCTTTTTTAATGGTAGATACTGTCTTTGGAAATGTCTCCATGTCATAATATGGATTGCTCTATCCTTATGATCCTTATGACCACAATAATTTCCGCCATGCAGTAGAACCCTCATCGAATTATAGTTATAAGCCTCTTCTTGTTGACATTCCACCATCTCTGTGATTGATTTCTTTGTCATTGATTCTTGACCTCACTTTAGACACTTGGCTCATGCCCATGTAGTAAAATATAATATAGAAAGTAGACAATAAGAAAACATTTAATTTGGAAAGTGATAGCACTGGACAAATTGTAGTGGCCTGAATGTAACTGACAATATTTAAAAGAACCAATGAGTTTCATTGCAATTCTGTACTGGAAGTAAATCCTTCTTGTAAGCTGTAGCTGATTATCTGTGTTGTTTCCTTGTGATTTATGCAAAAGACTGTCTTGCTCAGGACTATGATTTCAGCAATAAAATTGACATCTTGGAGAGTTTAGTTGTAGCAGCTAGTGAAAATCATGCCAGCCTGGCTTGGTGAATTTTCTAGGCTTCATATAGAAAAGCAAACAGAATCACAGATTCTTATTTGAGTATATAGCCTGTCCCTCTTTGCTTTTATCAACAATTCTGCCCAAGCTAAAATGGCCTCTGAGAGGTGTAGTATTTACGTGTCATGGTAGTATAATGGAGGAAGGATCCAGAAATGTGGATATTGAAAACACGTTCATTTCTCTTTGAAAAAACTTTGTGGTTCAGACTTTTTGTAGCTTCCACACTCCAGAAACTAGCCCATCAACCATACTTCACAAATAATCCCACAGATTTCATTTGATTTTCAGAGCACTATTCATGTATCTGTAAGTACATACCATACATGTCCTTTTGGATCTGGGCTACCTCACTCATATTTTCTAGTTCCCTCTATTTGCCTGCAAATTTAATGATGTCCAAGTTTTTTTTTTTTTATAATATATTTTTTTTATTTTCTTTTTTTTTTGAACATGAAATGCTTTTTTATAGCATGTTTTACAAGGGGAGGGGGTAAGAGGGTCCAGGTGGTGGAAAAGTACAAAATCTTCTTGGCCTGTGCCTTGAAACATGTCATGGTCTATATGGTACACTGCCTTGAATTATGATCTACCTGCAGTTCTTCAGAAGATATGGTACACTGCTTGAGTTATGGTCTCCCTGCTATTCTTAAGAAGACATGGTACTCTGCTTTGAGTCTATCTGCAGTTGCTAAGCAGGATCTTGCAGCTGCCAAGCTTCAGAGGACATTATGCAGGTGGGGAAAGGTAGGGGGTAAGGGTAAGGGCGAGGTGTCCAAGTTTTTAATAGCTGAATTGTATTTCACTGTGTAAATGAACCACAGTTTCTGTATCAGTTCTTCAGTTGAGTGCCATCTGGGATGAATCTAGTTTCTGACTATTATGAATAAGGCTTCTGTGAACATAGTGGCACACATGTCCTTGTGGTAAGGTAAAACATGTTTTGGGTATATACCCAGGAGTGGTATAGCTTGGTCTTCAGGCTGAAGTATTTCCAATTTTCAGAAGAACTGTCAGGTTGATTTCATAGTTGTCCAATCAGATTGTAATCCCATTAGCAATGGAAGATTGTTTCCATTGCTCTGCCTATTATTCAACGTGTGCTATCATTTGAGGTTTTGATCTTGGCCATTCTGATTGGTGTAAGATGACATCTGAGGGTCATTTAATTTTCATTTCCCTAATGACTAAGGATGTTGAACAATTCTTTACGTGACTCCTGGTCATTCTAGATTCCTTAGTTGTGAATTATCTGTTTAGTTCTATAATCTATTTTTCAATTGGGATATTTGGTGTTTTGTAGCCAAAACTCATGGATTCCTTATATGTTTTTGATAATAGCCCTCTGTCATATGTGGGGTTGGTAAAGATCTTTTCTCATTCTTTTGCCTGTCTTTCTCATTTAGTGTGTCCTTTGCTTTACAGAAGCTTCAAGTTTTATGAAGTTGTAATTATTAACTATTGGTCATAGAGCCCTAGTCGCTGATTTTCTCTTCAGGAAAATTACTCCTATGCCACTGTGTTAAAAGTTAGTTCTCACTTTTCCTTCTATTAGATACAGCATATCTGGTTTTATGTTGAAATCCTTGATCCACTTGTACTTGAGCTTTGTGTAGGATAATAAATACGAGTCTCATTATATTCTTCTACATGTAGACTCAAAAAAGTATACCTGGTATGTTCTCACTGATAAGTGGATATTATCCAAAAAAGTACAAAATACACATTATATATCAAAATATCTAAAAGAATTTAAACAAAAAAAGAAAACTCAAGTAAGGATGCTTGATTTCCAGTTAGAAGAGGGAACAAAAATAGTCATGTGAGGTAGAAGGTGTGAAAAATCTGGGTGGGAAGGGGTATTCTTGAGCAGGGTCAAGTATAGGAAGAGAGTCCCAGAGAAGGAATGAAAGGAAGGAGTGGAAATTTACAGCTTCTTGGGGTTGGAATAATCGCTAGGACATTCCAAAAATCTGGGTTGTCGGAGGGTCCTATGAGTCATTGTGGTTGGCTTTAACATAAATGCCCATCCATGTGATTATTGAACTTGAATAGATGACCTCCATTAGCCAAACAGGATCTCAAGTGGAGGGATAGGACACTAACCCATCTACAAAACATTAAACTCAAAATTGTTCCAGACTCAGACAAAGGCATGGACAAAATGCAATGGAGACAGGAGGAATGACCAAACAGTGACTGGCCCAACATGAGACCCATTTCATGAACCGGCAGCAATCGCTGACTCTATTATTGATGTTAAGTCATGTTTGAAGATATAGCATAGCTGTCTTCTGACAGTCTTTAAGATGGAGGCTCCTGAGATCCACATGAGTACCACAACCAAACATTGGATGGAGGTCAGGGACCTGTATAGTAGAGTTACAGGAAAGGAATGAAGACACTGTATGTGAGGGCAATCCTTCAGGAAAACCAATATTGTCAAATCACCTATCACCTGGAAGCTCCTAGAGACTGAACCACCAACCAAAAAAAGCATATAAGGGCTGGCCTGAGTCACAGGCACATATGTAGCAGAGGGCTAACTTTTATGGTTTCAGTGGGCGATTATATGCCTAATCTTTCAGACTTTCTGTTCCAGGATAGGGGGATAATCAGGGGAAGGCCACACTATCAGAGAATAAGGGGATGTGAATGGATGAAGAACACTGTGAGTGGGGAGTTGAAATGGTGTGTAACCTTTGGGATGTAAATAAATAAATTAATTAATAAAAAGGTGACATTATTAAAAAAGGTTATATTAACAGACATTGATTTTTAATAATCAGTTGTGGAAGACTGTCCACTGCAATTTGACAAAATAGACAGTGTGTATAAGTCATAGTACTCTACAGGAATAGAATTAACAAAACGTTTACTGTAAACATATCTAATTCTATGTCCTCACCAAACCTTATTTACCTTAAGTTTGTGGACAGAGCCTGTGGTATTATATGTGATATAATACTGAACATTGATAAATCCATATATGCAGCCATACCTGAATTAGTCAAGGAGACACCAATATGTTATTCTCTTAGACTTCAAGCTCACATTTATTTGTTTGCTTTAAACCCATGTAGGTCAATTAGTGCTGCTCATATAAACAGTTGTATGAGGTCACATTCTCAAATAGTGTTATGCCACAAAAAATAGTATAGACTCCAAGAACTGTGCCTTTATACCTTGTATATATCCACCACATAATTTCCCATAACATGTAAAAGGAATTCTGTTTAACTCATATTACTTGTTAAAACTTTCTATTTATATTTTGTGATGGTTTCTGTATGTTCAATGTGCAATAGTCATGCCAAGTCTAGAAGACAGTATTTCTTACTTCTCCAACACATTTTTTCCTCTTGCATCTTTACATTTTAATCAAAGTTTCTTTCTCCATCTCATTTTCCGGTTTAAATAGATAGACAAGAAAAACAGAAGTGAGCTCACTGACATGACAGTGGGACAAGGCAGGGGTGCTTATTCCTAAAAAATGTTTTTAAAGTAAATTAAGAAAAAGCTAAGGGGCAGATGCACAGATAAGAACAACAGAGAAGATGGGAGGACTTGGGTTTTTTTGGAAACATCTAAATTCTTCCTTTACATAGCACTATTTTTATACTTGGGGTAATACTACCCATTACTAATACTGGAAAAAAACTTTTTCCAACACTTGTTCTTCTAAATTCCCAAGGAATAATCCATCCTACGAGTTATCTATTCTAGAAAATCCTATTTCAGGTTATAGAGTAATACAGCACAGTTAATAAACCAGATAGACACTCCTGGAGGAACACTTGGATGTGACCAAAACTGTCACGCAGTTTTAAATGATTCATCTGAGTGAGTGGACAGAAAACATCATGATTAGCACAGTTGGAACCATAATAATTTTCATGCACATCAAGTAAAGAGAGTAGGATGATTCTAACTCCATGGTGCTGTGAGGTTTGATCTGGTTTCTCTGTTTGGAGATTTCTCCTCAATAATCCTGAAAAAACAAGTAGGTGCCTGAAATTGAGTCTTCAATACTTTTCATGTGTTGGGAAGAGTGATCAGACTCTGCTAGATCAATTTTTCTCACTTTATGGGTACCACCACACCCCTTTTGGGGATAAAATGTAACCTGTTTACAGGAACATCTGTAAAAAGAGTTATTTATATTACAGTTCATAACAATAGCAAAATAATTGCACCTATGAAGTAGAATGAAAAATAATTTTATGGTTGTTTTCATCAAGGGATTCTATAAAATGAGACAACATTAAGAAGATTGAGAATCATTTTCCCTAACTATGCAGGAAAACAGTCAAAATGGTTAGACTGTAACACTCAATCCCTTCTTATCAAACACTCTGTGAATATCTAAATGTAGCCCTTAAGTCTAGGTAATCTGGTGTGAAAGTTAGGTCTTCTATTTCCTCCCAGAACCATGCTCCAAAATATAGGACACATAATCAAAATACATTCATAATTACGCTGGCTATATAGGAAGTTTCTTATTTGACTAGATCATAACTTAATAGAACCCATTTATTCTGATCTACATTCTGCCACATTGCTGGTCACCTGTGTTCAATTACCACACAGCCATTTTGTAAGAACTTCCAAGGTGAATTTCCAAGGTTTAGCTGTATCCCAGATTTGTTTCTGATTCCTGGGTATCAGACATTCTTGACTCTTCCTATAGGCCATAGGTTTTTTTTTTTAATTGATAGGTGCCATATTCATACTGACCCATGAAACTCTTTCTACAGTCTTGACAAAGGCAAACAATTTCAATTTTCTGTATCTTTTTCTACCTAGAATAAACTTATGTTTTGATGTACAGAAAATAAACTTTTGTGTTCAAGGATGTCTGGGTCTTAAACCAAGTGAACATAATAAAATGATCTAGCAGGAAAGTTTATATCTCTCTGTAGGAAAATTTTAAGGTAGTTTCTATATCTAAGGGGATTTGAGTATTTGTTGAGAACTCCCAATGCTACTAGAAGCTGTTCTTGTTATGTCCTTAGAGACCTCAGTTAGAAAGCCATGAACATGATTACTATAATGTACTGATGTAGACTTGCATACTTTATTTTACTTAGGTCTGTATATGGGATGTACTAAAAGACCTATGTATGAGGACAATAGAACAGGAAAACAGGAACTGTTTAGCTAGACTCTCTGACAGATAACATCTATGGACTTGCACATGCCATTCCTATACATCTGTCCCTCTTCCATTTAGCTTTTCTCCTTCCCCATTATGTGTACAAAACCTGTTTTCTTGACAAAGCAACTGTGTTTTAGAGTTCTTCAAATCAAGAAGAAATGAAAATCAAGAAGTCAAGACAAATGAAAGTGGTGTCAGCTTGGGGATATAGACTCACAAAAGAGGAATTTTCACAGTAATTTTCTATTTACGATTTTAGTAGTAGAATATTAATAAGTTATGTTTATCTCTTTACTAGCATGCAGTGTTTAAAAACCAGTACTAAGATATATGTCATTGATATTTTTGTAAATATACTAATTTGCCTGAGGTACCCTGCATTAATAAACCCATTGCATCTGTTTAGACTTCAAAAAATCTTGTGGTCTTTTTGTGAAATTCACAATGCATGTGCAAATACAGCAATCCCACATAGAAATGATAGATGGTTGCGAACGACCATATAGTCTAAAAATATTTTTCAAAATAAGCATCTTTATATATCATAGTATTATGTAAACACTCTGAATTAATATGAGAATTTAGGTATATTCAGAAAAAGTCCTGAAGATATATGCAAAATAGTCATCCAATCATCTTTTTTGAAGCAAGCTAACTGACACTGATATATTAAGAAGCACTACAATGTAAGCATTCATAAATACAAATATGGAAGCAGAGATAGTAATATCATGAACAGGGAGCAGAAAGAAACATTTGCAAGATCAGAGTCACAATTAGAAAGATTCAGACAGAAATAGAGGCTCCCACATTAAGGTTTTATGATCTAGGACCAGAAATAAGATCAGCTCAAAGGTATCAAAGACATAGGAACTTCACAAACAGTCATAATATAACTTCATTTGAAAGATAAGTGTCACAGTCTGGAAGGCACAGAGAGAAATATTGGCTTCATGTTAAGTGGCAGGGTACCAAGTACAGAGATCCAGGAATAGATTCAGCCACCAAGTAACTCTGAATTGCTTTTCTATGTGTCAACATAGAACGAGGGGAGAAGGTAAAAGAATGTTTTTCCTAGCATATTCTTTTGATGTTGGTGTTTCTACCTCCAAACGCAGGGAGAAGATATAGGGATGATTCAGCACCTCTGATGGAGACCTCCAAGGTTACAGCAGGCTTTGATGTCTGTGATTGGAAATGAGATCTCCCTCCTGATATGTTCTGATTCCATTTTCTATTTGAATGCTCAAACTCTATCTATCAGAAGCAAGGAGAGCAAGTAAATTTCCTGAAGGGACGGATTTGATCAGTCAGGCTCCTGTCTATATTCCAGAACTTATCTGGTCCTGGGTACCAATGCCAGACTGTATGGTACAAAAGAGAAGAAAGTGTAGTTCTGGATTTGAAGAGACAGAGTCAGTGTAAACTGTTAAAGGCAGTGGTTGTTTCAGAGTCTCTATGCTGTGATTCCTCTACTCCTGATTCCTGTAAAGGAATTTTTACCCTATGAGAAATACAGGTATCATATTTGGGTTGTGTCTTCCTTGTCTTAGGCATGCAGATCTATGTCTTATGCAAACATTCTTAATTTCACGAGTTATCTTATAATAGAGACTAGGTGTGTTCTGACATTTTACATCCTTAGGTCACCCACTGTGAGAAATGCTTTGACAGTGAATGTACTCAGCTTTCATACTTGCATTCTCTAAAAATTTAAGATGTAACTAAGAGACAGAGATCCTACCATAGCCAGAAAAAAAGCAATCTTAGGACACTGATGCTGGCAGCCTGTTGTTATTAATGTTCACAGATATTAAAAAATACAACTTTTGTTTTACACTGCTATTGTCCTTTGGCAATTAGAAATTTCTCTAGCATGTTTATTCTTCCATGTCAATAATTCCTTTTCTAAGAGTTCAGGAGTGTTGATCTCTAGGCAGAAATTAGTGCATCGTAGAATTAAATAATGAAAAAAGAAATGTATACAATGATTTCCATTGTTCTTTTTTACTAGATAATGCCTAGAGACTGACCAATATCTCTTTATTAGCATTATGACTTTAGCAATAAGGTCTCCATGGTATTTTATGGATATTTAGAAACTATACTAGTTTGTCTGAGGTATTGCTGTGAATAGTAAAAACCTTGCAATGGTATATGTTTTAGAATATCTCTGGGTCTAATCACACACAACATATGCACAATGTACTTTTAAGAATATCCACAGTATATGAATATTTTTTCAAAATTGAATTAATAATTTTGTGGTGTTTTATGAAGACTTTCCTGAGATTTTTATACAAATTGATTATATGATGAACAGGGCCTGTAGAGGATATTTTATGTTGGAATGCAAGCATCTAATTGAAGATACACTGTTAGACATGCATGTACTAGGGAGTGCTATAATAACAGCATACAACAGATTCACTTTGAGAAGCAGACACCGGCACATCACGAGCAGTCAGCAGGAAGGATTAATTGGAAAATAAGATTCAGTGTCAGAAATCTTCACACAAAACCAAGGCTGGCAGACAAATGGCTTAGATCTAAGAAAAATGAGCTATAAATTAGATCATACATCACATTTCACAAATTTGTTTTTCTGTTGGTCAATATGACCAGAAAAGAATGTAAAAAAAAAAAAAAAAAAAAAAAGCTTACCTGCCATCCACTTTCAATTTGGTGCTTCACCCAATCGAGGAAAGGGGGGAAGGGATGAAATAGCAGCTCTAATTTCCCTGCCTAAATATGAGATCTCTCTCCTGATTGAATCTGATTCCATTCTCTATTTGAATACAAAAATTCCTTCAATCTGATTCAAGGAGAGCAAGTAAATTTCTCTACAGGGATTGATTTGATCAGTCAGACTGCTGGCTATATTCCAGGACTTATCTGCTCCTGAAATAGCTCACTCTGACTGTATGGTGCTCAAGGTAAGGAACTATGCTTCTGTAACTGACAGGTGACAGAATCGGAGGAAACCAGGAAACACAACGATTGTCTCTGATTCCTTGACTACAGTACAGGAACTCGAGTCATGGTGTTTGCTTTCTTTGGGGAAATCAATGCAAATTATCCTGATTGTCTACATCTTGTTATTGCATACTGTATCCATCTTGGTATTGCATACTGATATGAAAGAAATGAACATAGTAATTTTCATTGTGTCTGTGTAGTAAAGGATACCCTTTCATGTTATTTGCATTTTGTTTTTAGCAAGCAGGTCTGTGGGGTAATGTGGGACTGTGTAAGGGTATCCTGGTTCATGGCTGAGTATGGGCCTAGAACCGCTAGACTCTAAGTGAGAACCGGCAGGAGTTCGGCCATGTCCCCAGAACCCAGGGTCCTGACACACAGTCTCCTCTCCATAGACCTACATTGTTCAGTCATTCAGGCCATTACAGCCCTTCCCAAAGTTCACAGGTAGAGGGCGTGACCACAGGCCTCAGGCTCTAAGGATTTACTTACTAATGAAGGCCAGAGGGCAGAGCAAGTTAAGGATTCCCCCAGAACCTCCTCCTTTCCCCCTCCCTATTTAACTCAGGACTACCCTGAGTTTCATGGCGGGGGTGGGGGGGTAAGGGGAGGTTACTTCGGGGTCCATCCACCATCCACCATGACAATAAACCTTTCTGGAACCAAGGACTCCCTCATGTCATTGGGCCTACCTCCGCCAACACCTCTCACCTCTGGAACCTTAGACCCTCTCATGTATGTTGGACCAGTCAGTATGGAAACCCACCAGGACCACCTCCGCAACAGCCTATGTTTTTTTCCGCAGGGTAAATACTAGATATTTGTGAAATATTACTACTTTGACTAGAGTATTCCTGACAATAATAACTTAAAATTGTATATGTTTCAGAAAATATCATAGTCTCTTTGCAATCACACATTAAGTGTTCCACATACACCATGTACTGTTAGAACTACTCAGATTATATAAACATTTTATTAAACAATGAATTCCTATTAATATTGTCTAGATTCACAAAGATACTTCAGAATTTCTTCATGCAAACTGAGTACATGTGGGCATGACATGGATGGAAAATTGCACTTAGTGTTCCAACAATTCTTGCAGGATGCACTATTATGTATGAATATAAGTGGAAAAACTATTTTGAGAGCACACAATAGAAGTAACTGGGGAGCAGACACAGTCACATCACAATTAGTCAGCAGGCTGTAACAATTCCAAAATAATGTTAATATTCATAAAGGCTCAGAAAAATATCAGATCTCTGGAAAATGGGTTAGAATTTGGCAGAAGGAGGCAGAAATACGAAAAGCTCCAGGGATCCACTGACATATTTTTCTGTTTGTCTGTGAGGCAGAAAAAAAAAGAAAGAAAAAAGTGTCATTCACTTTAGATTTGTCTAAGTCAGTTGGGGAACCAAGAGAGGAGGGGGAGATAGATGAATTATCACCACTAATGGAGCTCTCCAAGGTTACAGTAGGCTTTAATAACAGTGCCTAGGTATGAGATCTCATTCCTCATTGTATCTGATCCATTGTCTATTTGAATACACAATATCAATCATTCAGAAGCAAGGAGAGCAAGTAAATTTGTCTGGGGGGAAGGATTTTGTCAGGTTGCTGGATAATTCTAGGACATATCTGGCCCTTGTATTATTAAAGCCTGACTGTATGGTGCTAAAGAGAAAGAAAAGTTCTTTCTTTTCTCTGACAGGAGACAGAGCCAGTAGATAGCACTGCAAAGACTGTGCTTGTTTGATTCAGAGTCTCCATACTTTGTTTACTTGACTCCTGGGAAATATACAGGAACTGGCCCACTATGTGAAATTCAAGCATCAAATTCACCATTGGTTTCTTTGTATCCATCATGTATGACTTTGTCTTCTGCATACAAGACACAAATTTTAAGCTTCAATGTGTGACAGAGACTAGAGATGTTCTGAAATTTTCTTGTGATTAAGTCAGGATCTGTGAGATCTTATATGGCAGCAAATGTCCTCAACATACAACCTTGGAGTCTCTGAAATATCCAGGAGTAACTAACTTACTGATATCCTACTAAACCTAGTAACCAAAACAACTTGCTAAATTGATGCTGGTAGCCTGTTGCCATTATTGGAAAAGACATTCAATAATACAACCATTGTTTATAATGATATTGTCTTTTGGCTATTACCAGATCCTCTAGAATGTTTTATTTTTCTTTTATGTCACTCCTTTGCTCTCTGACTGTTCAGGAGTGTCATGATCCCTTTGGGGAAACCAATACATCATGTGTTGATATTGTCCACCTTGGTACATACTGAATAAGAAAGAAATGTCTGTGTACCAGTGAACACCTAGAGACTAAGTCTTGACATGTTATTTGCATTCTGTCTTTAGCGAGCAGATAGATCTCTGTGGTATATCAAGAATATTCATGAAATTCTACTACTTTGCTTAGTGTATTTCTGGCAGTAGTAAACATCTTACAACAGTGTTTGCTATAGAAAATGTTGTGCCCTCTTTGCAACTAGACATTAAATGTTCCACACACCACATACTATTGGCAATATCCACAGTATATAAACACAGTTCTTTATCAGTGCATTACTATTAATATTATGCATGTTTAAGAAGACACTGTAGAGTTTCCTCAAACAGAATGAGTACACTTGCAGCAAAGCACAAGAAGATTATTTCACTTAGTATTGTAATGTAAGTTTAAGCATATACTACAAGAAAAAATGGAAATGAAATGCCATAATCAGAGGAGACAACATAAGCAGTTTGGGAAATAGACATAGGAACATCACAATTATTCAGCAGACAGCAAAAATTTAAAGAAAAGATTCACACTAAGAAAGGCCCAGTAAGAAAGAGGATCTCTGGAAAATTATTTGGATCTAGACATAAGTAGCATGGAATAGGCACAGCCCCTGAGTTCTAATAACACATTTTTCTGTTGGTTACTGTAGACTGAAGAATGTAAAAACAGCTTTTCCTGCCATCTACTTTCACTTTTTCTGCTTCCATAAGGAAAACCAGGGAGTAGGGGGAAAGAGATGAATCAGCAGCACTGATGGAGATCTCCATGGTTACTGCAGGATTTGATGTCCATGTCTGTATAAGAGAGCTCTCTCCTGATTGGATCTGATACCATTCTGTATTTGAATGCAATTCTCCATCAATCAGAAAAAAGGAGAGCAAATAAATTTGTCTGCAGGGAGAGATTTGATCAGTCAGGCTGCTGGTTATATTCCAATACTATTCTGGTCCTGGATATAACCAGAGCCAGACTGAATGGTGGTTAAGAGAAGGGAGAGTGTTTCTGTAACTGTGAGGAGACAGAGCCAGTGAAAAGCTGCAAAGATTGTCCTTATTTGTTTCAGAATGTCTATGCTCTGATTCCTTGCCTCCCTGTTTTGTATAGTAACTGTCACCCTATGAGAATTTCAGATAACAATTTTGGAGTATGTTTTCCTAGTCTCAGTCATGCAGGGCTGTATCTTCTGAAAAGAAGATACAAGGTTCAAGCTTCAGCTTCTGACAGAGACTAGGGATTCTCTGACATTTTTATATCATTAGATCAGCCACTTTGAGAAATGCCATGGTAGTAAATGTCCTCAAGATACCACCTTGGAGTTTAAAAATTAGATGTAACTAACAGACACAGATACTACTATAATCATAAACCAAGCACCCCTGGTGCAGAGATGCTGGTAGCATGTTACCATTAATGACAAAAGACATTCAACAACACAAACATTGTTTATTCTGTTATTGTTCTCTTATTTTACTAGATCTTCTAGTATGTGTGTTCTTCCAGGTCAATATTCTGATTACTAAAAGCTCAGTGGAGTCATGAGAGCTTTAGGGAAATCAATATATCAGGTCATGATCTTCTCCACCTTTGTATTATACCATGTAAAATGAAGAACTGGACTAAGTAATTTTCAATGTGACTTTATTCTTTTGGATACCTATAATCCAAAGATTTCATGTTATTTTCATTCTTTAGAGATCAGCTCCCTGTCATATATCTAGGATATTCATGAAACATTACTTTGATTAATACATTTCTGACAGAAGAAAACACATTACATCTCTACATGCATCAGGAAATGCCCTGGTCTCTTTAAAACTGCACAGTAAATGTTGCACATACACCATGTTTGGCTGTGAATATTCAGTGCTTATAAACATTGTTATTAGCCATGAATTCCACTTGATATTGTGCTGATGTAGGAGACACTCTAGTATTTCATGCAAACTGAATATGCGTGGAGCAGGGCATAGGCAGAATATTGCATTTAGTAATCCAAAATCTCTCTTAAGAATACACTATTAGAAATTATTTTTTCTAGGAAAGGATATAACCAAACCATACAACATAAGCAATTGTGGAAGGAGACAGAGGCACATACCAATTAGTCAGCAGGCAGAAAAAAACTGCAAGATAAAGACCCTTTCTGGCAAACTGCTTGGATCTAGGCAAAAGTACTCAGAAATAGTTCCAAGGATCCACTGACTTGTTTTTTTGCTGATCAGTGTAGAGAAAAGGTAAAAATAATTTTTCCTACCATGCACAGTCAATTTTCCTCCTCATCTAGAGAACCGAAGGAAGCAGATTTGAAAGTTGGATCAGCAACACTGATGGAGATCTCCAAGGTTACAAAAGGTATTGATGTCCATCCCTAGATGTGAGATCTCTCTCTTGATTGAATAATATTCCAATCTCTATTTGAAAGCACAAAATCCATCCATCTGAAGCAAGTAGAGCAAATAAATTTGCCTCCATGTAGGGATTTGATAAGTAAAGTTCCTTGCCATTTTCCAGAACTTCTCTGGCCTGGTATAACCACAGCCTGGCTGTATGGTGATAAAGCGAAGGAAAAGTGCTTCTGTAACTTAGAGGAGACAGAGACAGTGGGAAAGCTGCAAAGTAAGTACATGTTTATTTCAGAGCTCCATGCTCTAATTCCTTGTGTCCTAGTTCTTAGACAAGAACTGTCACCATATGTGAAATTCATGTATCAACTTTCAGTGTGCAATTTTCCCCTTAGTCATGCAGGGCTCTGTCTTCTGCAAACAAGATTCAAGATACAAACTTCAGCTTGTGACAAAGAACAGGAATTTTTGACATTTCACACCTTAGATGATCCACTGTGAGAAATGCTGTGGCAGCAAGTGTCCTCAGTATGCCTTCATGGATTCTTTGAAAACTCCATATGTAACTAACATACACAGATATTTTCTTACTAAGAAACCAAGCACTGTTTGTCCAGTGATATTGGCAGCATGTTACCGATAATAGTAACAGATATTCAACAATTCAAACACTGTTTATAATGTTATTTTATTTATAATTTACTAGGATCTCTGGCATATTTTTCTTCCATGTCAATTCATTGCTAACTACTTAACAGAAAGAGTCATGAGCTACTGGAACCTGACCCCTAGCAAAAAGCGGCTATCATCTTTGCAGCCATCTCAAGCCATATACCCTGACAAGAGACTTGTTTTTCAACAGCCTACAACAGCTGAGCACACTCTGATAAATGTCTTGTTTTCTCACATATCTTGTTTTGCTGTTTAGTGCCCGGGATGCAAGGCACACATGGTATCCACATCTGCAAGGCAAGTGGAAAAGCGTATAAATAACTGGGATTTCCTTTCAATAAATGAGACTTGATCAGACCCTCTGTCTTGTCTCGATTCTTCCTATCTCTTGCCCCTCCATTCCCACTCTTTCTCTTGCTAGACCCTGTTGACTGTCACACGGACTGATGCCACAGCACGGCTAAGACAAAAAAGCCCTTAGGGAGAACAACACATCTTTTCATGAAGATATCCACATTGGTATCACATACTGCATAAAAAAAGAAATTGACTCAGTAATTTTTATTGTGATGTTTTTCTAGTTAATACTTAGAGACATAAGATTTTCCAGTTATTTGCTTTCAGTCTTTAGAGATCTGATCTCGGTGGTATATTATGGATATTTAAAAATTGTATTACTTTGATTCATATATTCCTGAAAGTAGTCACTATCTTATATATGCATTAGAAAATGTCATGACCTCTTTACAACCACAAGTTAAATTTTCCCAGACTTCATAGATTGATTGCTTCATTGCTCTATTAATATTCTGAAAGATACCTAATACATATACTTTTTCATATTTCAATATGACCATTGAGTCCTACAGTTTTTCTCAAGATCATAGACCCTTGTGGTCTATAGTGTACATTTCAAAAATATTTATGGTATATCAATTGAAGTATATTTTGATGATATATGTATATTAATAAATAAAGTTTATGTTAAACAGTTCATCAGCTTTTAATATAACTCTACATTATATGTAAGTGTTCAAACTGGAGAGAAAATGAGTCTACATTCTGCAGGCTATAAAGTACAAACCCTAATAATGTTCAGGTGCAGTAAACCATCATATAAATGAAAATAATCCATCAGCATGGCATTGTCTATCTATAATCCCAGTATGAGATAATGAATCTACATTGATTAGTGATATATGTTTGCTGTACTATATAATACAGTTTAATCATAAATGGTATCAAAAATACCTTGGAGATCAGGTGAGGAAGATATTGGTTGATGTGGTTAAAGGTGCCACAGTAGAGAGAGGAACTCAACAAGATGCTAGGCCATTATTTTCTGAAGGAGCAGAAGGGTTTAGTCATATTAAGTAAAACATGACATACAATAAGCTTGTAAGCTTACTCCAGTTACTTTATTCAAATATTATACAAAGTTATTATGTGGCTAGGGAAGGTTCAAATTATCAAAGTTATCTGGACATCATAGCTGACAACCCTCACATATCTCAGCCCCTTTTGACCATGGATAGTCATAGTCAAAAGTAAGAACTTCAACTTTCCAAAACCAAGATTTGTGCAGCTACAAGTTCACACAGAGCACACAGTGCAGATTATCTAGAACGAGACAATATTTTTTTCAAGGTTTAAACAGCCTCAAAACAATTTCCAAGCCTCTTCTAATTGAACCAAAACATAGCAAATGTCTTGCTGAAATATTTCACTCAAAGCCAGACACAAAATCTTTACTATACATTTGACTTATAACCAAACATAAAGGCTTTACTACACATATCGCTACTGGAAGATATGGGAAATTGATCTCTGACCCTTCAGGCCTATGTATATATGTCATATCTATGAACACATTAACTAATACATACAATTTCTACATCCCAACATAATGATATGTAGTTAGTTAATGTTTTATTGAGACAATGCCCTATTTCTTTTGCCTTCAATGGACTGACACTTTCCTTATAGAATGGGTTGGCTTCAGTTGAATTTGGCCCTTCTGTGCTGGGAATTAAGGAAGCTTGGGTTTTATTTATTTTTGTAAATCACAAAATTTTATTCTTTCAAAGTATTCTTTAATCATACAAAAGTGAAAGATTACCTTGCTTCTAAATACTTTGTATACAGAAATGTTTATCAAACTGTGGATTTTTACAGCCGGCTTCTGTTAGTTCAGTCAATGTTGGCTATCTTGGAGTCCCTTATGAATTGGAGAAGACTTTGACCATAGGACCAAAAGTGTAATACAAAGACTTTTCAATGGTGTGGACTTAATATTTAATAAGTTTGGGATTTCAGGAATTTCATAACAGTGAGATATTAACCAATGTATTTGAATATTTTAAATGTTTGGAAGTGATATAAATAGATTTAAATTTTTGTTTATGCTACTTTTAGATTCTTTGTTATAATACATTTCCAGAACAATTTCTTATATGTAATAGAGTTTCATAATGAATGCATCTAAAAATTAATGACTTACATTAAACCTAGTTCTAGCTTTCAAACCTGACTTCTGTAAAAATTCTTGTGCAATGTATTAATTGATATTAGTGTTCAAAGTACTAATAATTGATTTCACAGTATAGAATTGCAAATGAGTTTATGCTATCTGAATTAACTTAGCAAAGAAATTAAACTGATTTTTCATTTTAACAATAACTTACGTGTTTATATTGGTGATCAATTCAAGAAAAGGATATTTGTAAGTAATCCATGTTCCAACTAAAGCAAGACTATACTGCAGTTATATACACAAATATTATAATGAAGGATGAATAAGTATGTTTGTGTAATAATTATAATATTTAATGGTTATCAAACTGTGAATCTTTACTGCTGGCTTCTGTTAGTTCAGTCAATGTTGGCTAACTTTGAATATTATAATTTCAAATGAATATACTTTAAATATTAGCCACTATTTTATATAAATAGATGAAAATTTAAATTTAAAATATGAGCATACATGTTTTTAAGAAGTCAAATATGACTAATTTTATGTTAACTGAAAGATTACAAATTTATTTGGAATTTTATACTTGAGCTTGTCTGTCAGATAGTACTTTATAATTTTACACTTTACACATAGACAATGGAATTCTCCTATCTTTCATATTTCTTATATTTTTGACTAGGATTGCCTTGCTTTCTTTATGTATTATTTTGAAGTAAATGGTTAGTTCAGTTCTTCAATATTTAAAAGCTTATTACTATTGTGTTGTGGTTTAAAACATATTCGGGGTTGTATTTACTGCATTGTTGTTCATTTAATATATGTCCTGTATTCCTGACACAGAGTCTCACTGTGATGCTTGCTGGGGTCTTAAACTCATCACAGGAACCACAATGGCTCTCCACATCATGTGACACTCTCAAAAGATTCAAATAACTGTATTCTATTGATGTATTGAAAACTTCCTCATTTTTGACATTAAGTATTTTTTTGTATTTCTTCTGTATAAAGTTCAGTTAAAATTGTAGTTTCTCATTTACTATATGTCTTTTAAATTATTTTTAAATCTAGCTATACCCTTATAACTTTTCTATACAGAAGCTTCTGTAAATTGTTTTCTTAGGTATAAGCATCACATATGTAAGAAAATCAATGTTCTATATTCATATTCTCTATAAGTTCCTCAAGGATGTCATTTACTAGAATTTTCAATGGAAGTACCAATAGAAATCATTATTGAATTACCTTTAAAACTTCAGACAGTCTAAAATACTTAGTAACTACACATTTTGTATTTTCAGATACGTTTTTGGAAAATTATTTCTACAACTAAAGTTCATAGAAGCCATCCATGATGATCAATATATATAAATACAGTCTTTCCCTACTTTGAGAAATCAGCCAATGGTATTTGCTCACTATGCTTCTAATTTTCTACATGAAATGTCAAGTATTTACACCTTCCTTATTACTTAAACATGAGATCCAGTGTTCAGGTTTAGACAAGTAAGACATCTAGGGAAAACTCGTGAACCTGAAATTAGTAGAGGCTTTAAGGTATCCTTAGTAGTGAGTTATATATATAGTTGCTACAAAGTGTGTCAGTAGTTCCAAACATCATCCAGGAAAATACATTAGTTGTTTATATATAGATATTTTCAAGGACACTCTCTGCACTAGGATAGCAATGATGTATAATCTTGGAGAAACCACACTGTATAGGCTTAACAAGATATACATGAAGTGGAAGGTGCCTAAGGTGGAAAGTAGAGTGAGGACCAGGAGAGAAGCAGGAGCATGACCATAAATGTAATCAGTGTGGGAACATGAGAGAGATCTTCACTACAGACCTCTGAGTGATGAAAGACACATGGCTCAGGGAGAATAAATTTATATTTGTAATTTTAAATAACTTAGTGCCTAATGTGCATTCTGTCATATTAAAAGTGATATGTAGATAAAACAAGTAATACTAATATATTAAATATGCCAAAGGTCTAGTTTATATTGCTCATATTGGATGCCAGTATCTCACTAGTTGTGATGTTTTTGACACTTGTTCAGAACAGAAATGGACTTTCAAAGTGCTTCAAAATGTTTTTTTGTTTGTTTTTAAGCTTTCATGTATATAACATAATACTATTTTTTCAGAATTTTCAGTAATTCTTTTTCAGAGACTGAGTTATGTTAAAAAGGCTTCACATTTCAATAAACTACTATAGTTAGAAAAATTTTTTAAATATATTATGAAGCATCCTTCACAGTCTAGGGATTGTTGAGGAAGATGGATGATGGAAAATAGGCATTCAGATGCTTTAAGGTGTTGTACAGTCCTATCTTCCAAGCTAAATAACTCTGATCTTTGAGCAATCATTTGTGCCAGATTGGAAATTAATATACTAATTAGGTTAGGAGATTGTTTATATCTTCTCATTAATTGATGGGAATTATCAAGAAACCCTCCCTTGTATATCCATATTCTCTTAAAACTTACTATATATAAACCCAAATGTGGCAATTAGAGAGTGGGTTGTAGTATATAGGCCAAGGAAATCTAGCAGAAGTTGACTCTATCACTGGAGCCATTTATGTAAGATCCCAATTTATTGCAGAGTAACAACTTTCTGGTATAGCTTTTGTTCAGAGAACATAAGATGCAGAATACTTCTATCAAATAACTGAACCACAGTGGTCTTAAGTTAAGCCACTAATCCAATTAGTTCCTTCAAGGCGAAAAAAATCTGGTGGAATTCAATGTCAGCTTGATTGAGCTATGTTGTAGGACAAAGTGTAGGGGGTAAGAGTGTTTCCACATCTACTTAGTGAATATATATTTTTAATCATTTTCTATATTTAAAAATTATAATCTAATTAAAAATTTGTCCTTCCATTTCTTCCTTCCATCCCTCTGTTATATCCTCAATGGGAGTGGAATAGCCAACCACAACCAAAACTTCCCTCCCTTCTTGTATATCATTCTAATTAGCACAAAATGTTGCCATTAATGTCTTCATTTAATATCAAAAATGAGCAAAGGTAGCATCTCTGATTAACAAATGCAATGTTTTGTGCAATATACCTTGAGGTATTTCCTTTATAGAAGAGCATGAAGGTGTATAGGTCAACATACAGATCCAAAATATCTTCTCATAATTGGACTCTGAATTAAAAGAAAAGGTATATGTTTACATATAAATTATGACATAAGTAAATCTGTTGAAAGAATCCCTTCAAATATAACTTTGAAATGTTCAATGTATTTATAAGTAAAGTTGCTATTTAAGCCATCTTTATATTCTTGATTTTATGTGTTTATTGACAATCACATGATTTTCAGAAATGTATACCAAAACATATGTGAGAATCATGATTTCTGTTACATAGCAATCCTGTTCCCAAGGCATGGCCCAATAAAGAAGAATAATCTTAAATTTTTTGTATGGATTATAATACGTATATTTGCCTGTGGGACTGTGAAAGGATAGCCTGGTTTCTGGTGGAGCACTGGCTAGAGATGGCCGGAGACCCTGCAAGGGATGGCATAAATTTCACCACACTTCCAGACTCCATGACAGATGGCTCCTTGGCTCCTGACACATGGCCAAATACCTCCATTGATCCATGTCTTTCAGTCACATAAGACAATGCCCCTACAGCCTCTCCCAAAGAGAGGTTGTGTCACCTAGCACAGTTAGAGGCATGACTACAGGCTTCAGGGCCTTGAGAGATCTCCATATTAATGAGATACCTAAAGGCCAGAGGGTGTAGCCAATTAAGCATTCCTTCCCAGACCCTCCTCCTCACAAACATTATTTAACCAAAGGCCCACCCTGGACGTACGGGGTACAGCTCATCCACTTTCTGCCATGACAATAAACCTTTTAAAAACCATGAACTTCCTCTTGTCTTTGTGGTCCCGCCATGGGGGAACCATGGAGAAGACCTTTAACTCATGAGCCATTGCTGCTGCCTAATCTCTTACTAGAAGACTTCTCTACATTCCAGCTCTGGCTACCAACTCAAGCAAGCCAGATGATCCAGTCAAGCGAGTCCCAGTAACCAAGAGTCTCTTATCCTGCATGGTGTAGCGAGAGCTCTCCCTCTCGTCCTTCTCAGCTACGGGATGATCCAGCCCATATACCCTCCATCTCAGTTCTTCCATGGCTCCTGACACCATCTGGGAGCTCAAGGAAAGAGACCACAAGTGTCCTAGTCTGACACTTTGTTCCGGAGACCCCCACTCAGGAACTCTACCCCTGCAAGATTTCAGACTGAGATCTCTCCATGCCTGGGTAGAATCCCATGGCTTCTGACAGCCCAGAGTTCACCTGGTGCCACATAGAGATATCTCAGTCAAATTCCTGTGCTTCTGCCTCCCTGAGCCATGACAGATACATGGGAATCACAACTCTGCCCAACAGGACTCTTACCCATGTGTGGACACTACGGCCCCACATTTGCCTGTGTGTCTGCAGTTGTCATTAAATCAACAGCCAAGTTGATTAAATTAAAATACTGTGTTGAGGTTTATAGACAACTTATGTCTTTCATATAAAAAAGTAATCTGCTGTTTGAATAAATATGGAAGTAGCATATAAAAATAGGATACCTACAAATTCAATATCAAAATTTTCATTTGAAAATGTTTATGAAGCCCTTTTCTCTCTGAAATTCTTTTACACTCCAATCACAGACAGTCATCAAACATAGAAAACAACATTCAACAGATAAAGACATTATGAACATTATCTATGAAATTTACAAAAATAGAAAAATTATTGCATCACTTTTTTTCTGCTTGATATTGGCATGTTTTTAAAAACATAATGACAATTATATCACTCTTTGCTTTATAAAAGCATTGCATTTTTTGAGTGAACCACAAAAAGGGCATCATTTCTACAACATTAATAATCTCCCCACTTATGCTTACATATAATCCTTATTGCCATTCTACTTAAACTATTTGCTGAAACTTACCTGTATTAAATGTGTCCTATATTTACTTTTACTCTTTATTTTTGTCAGTGTTATCTATCCTGCAAGAAAACAAGTCCAGATCTCACAGAACTATATTGCTTATAGCTTCAACGACAGCTTTGGAGACAGTCCTCTGCCTGGCGGAGGTCATAAAGCATGTGTTTGACATATTGTCTTATATTTCTATTGTAAATAATTGTGGTTTTTGTCCCATTGTCATATGTTTTATTATCACACAGGTTTTACTATCATTAGAAGCACTGAGAGAGCAAGAACAAAGGAACTAAGTGTTGGTAATGTAAGAAACAGAACAGCTCACCAAAGCAGGAAACTATTAAGTACTTTATGACTTAGAAACAAGTGAACCATGGATCCTGTGAATGACAGCTATAGAGTAGTGGGTTAGTTAGAAGCAGTTGACAAATGATACTAACATAGTTACCTGTCAATCTTACCATATTTGAGACCTCGATCATATTTATTTACTGCCCCTGCCTGACTTGATAAGCAAATTAAAAACAAAACAAATGTTAGAAAAATGTTCATAGCATGCATGACAGTGTTTAGATTTAGATGGAACTTGGAAGACTGTAGAAAATAGGTGTCTGTTATGCCACTATAATGGGAATTTAGTAGTATAAACATTTATGTCTGCCCTGCTATAGCAGAAACTAGGTTTGATAGAGTTAAATGGGTGTGGGTATCTCTCTCCTTCTCTCTCTCTCTCTCTCTCTCTCTCTCTCTCTCTCTCTCTCTCTCTCCCTCTCTCTCTCTCAGTGTGTGTGTGTGTGTATGTGTGTGTGTGTGTGTAGGTGTATACTTATTTACCTGTGTATGTGGAGATATGTTAAGGGGAATGCGTGAAATAAGGTGGAGGAGATAATGGAAAAAGTGAAAGAATTGATGGGAATGAGAGTGAAAATTGAATGCAGCTGGAGAGAATGTTGGTTTGGTATTAACAACTTTAGGAACACAAGTGTGAACAGGATAAATGGTTCCTAAATTAATGAACAGCCTCTGTTTGCTCATTCTGTGTAAATAACTCTTGCATTTCTGATTGATGATCCCTGTAGAAAGGATAGCCATTTGTGTGGTTCACCCCTTGAGGATGTCATTATGGATTTTATAATAAAGTAAGCTACAGGAATCATGCCATGGTCTCTACTTCAATTGCTGCCCCTAGGCACATGTCTTAAGTCAAAGATTGCTTTCCATGTATGATAAATTTGAATCTTTACAAAGATTTTAATTTATGCTACTCAAGTTGCTGTTGCTCCATACTTTATGGCAACATTAATAAAGCAGCCAAGGACTCAAAGACAGTTTCTGTACTAACTACATACTAGAGCTTTTTGAGGGTGCTTAGCCATTGTACTAAACAAGGGTTTGAAGGAATAACAAGATTATTGGAGTTTACACGGTAACTAAGAAGAAGCTAATTTACGTAAATTCATTCATGGAGGGGTTTACTGAAAGAAATAACTCAACTGTTATATTTCATACTTTTCTAGGTACATATCAGAAAGCAAACGTTGAATAACCTGAATGGCTAAGTGGACATCTTCAAGGAAGTTACTGGAGTCAGACATCTGGAAACAGTAGGGATGATTGTTCTCTTCTTCATGTATCATGGTTAAATTCATATCAAAATAAATGAACACACAATATAAGATGACAAAATTTCACCATGTCATTCACAATTTTATTGTGATAATCTGATAATTGTAGTTAGCATACGTACCACATTATAGAGGGTAAATTGATTTTCTTAATGAAATGTTATATGTTTTGACAAGGTTATAGTTGAACGTTTTTACTTTTGCAAGAGAAATTGTATATCACATAGAACATTATTATGTTCCACTAGTGACCCTTTTTGTTTTTATCAATAGTGATGGAATATTACCTATATTGTAGTCTCAATGTAATTATTTTTAAGTATAATAATATTTACTTTCATGAAATCTCTCTAGCAGAACATTATAACTAGTATATCACAAGCCACAGAGGGTCTGTTACAGCAGAATGTATTGGAGATCAGTAACTTTGTTAAAGTCACATCAGTTATTTTCTATATTTACAAATATAGCAAATATTAGAAATTTTAGACATTTAGATATTTTGATCTTCTACCTTTTTTTGAAAATAGTAAATCATTAATTAGCCACAGACAATTTAGGGGAGTTAGTGATCTTCACAAATTATTAGGAAGGTATAAATCTGCAGTTCTCAAGTGATTTCTCTGATATTGTAGATTTTTAGATAATCCAGCTACCTTTGTGTCATACACTCCTACTCATGGTTCAGTAAGTGACCCTATTAACCAATTTTTTCACCAGCATGTACATTATGTGACCTTTTAACATTCTGCTCCAAGATGCACATCTTATCTAGAACAAACAGACTATTCCTTATGTGTGAGGAGCGGGTGCAGTGGCCAGTCAAAAATGGTGCCTGACTTCGTCATACACCCTTGTAAAGCCCCGACCGCAGTTAGCACTGCGCAGATTCACTGCTATGTAAGATCTGAGCCAATTGAGAACGCATTCGTGGCAGAATCTGACTGTTGCAGGCAGGGGATTTAAAGGTGGACAGAGAGAGGCTTGGGGGCTGTTGGAGAAGAAGACAGGGTTCCTGAGTAAATGGCTTCGAGAAGAGCTCCGTGTGTTGCTGTTTTATTCCGCGGGTCGGAGTGGGAAGCAACACTTATGCATTTTTCAGAAAAGACAAACAACAGGAATATATTTCTAGGCATAGTTTAAGAATAGTCACTTGCCAGTGGTCTATGAAGTTTTAAATTTTATTAAATTAAATTTTGTTTAAAATTCTGCATTTGTCACTGGAGCTTTCTGTGTTAAACCAGGAGGTCTTCATATCAAACACTTCTGCTGCACTGAGTTGTAAAGACCAGACATCACCAAGCATGGGAGATGATTCCTTTAATATATTTTCTTTTTAAAGTTAATATTTGCAATATCTTTTGTGTAGAAATACATCTGAATATATACTTTGAGTTTCTTGGGATTTTTATATCTATAAGGTTATCTTATTTTAACCAAGTTGTACTGTGATATATTTATATTTAACTAAAATCCTATGATAAGTAAAGGGTGTCTTATATCATTCCCTCACCTAATACAACTGACAATAGACTTAGGACAAATATTGAATAGAAATGTAAAGGAAATTCCTGACTTTTTTTCTTCAGTCTTGAAGATTGACTATTTGCAGATAAAATGATGTGTGAGAATTTTTGTTATTAGGATTAACACATTAATTTCTCTACATATTTTTCTCAGTGTTTCATTATAGATTAATATTGAATCTCAGAATATTTTTTCTTTTTCCTTTAAGATAACTACTTAATGACATGTGTATAATGAAACATTTTTTCTATTTTTAAAACCTTGAATGCACACTTGTGGAGTTCTCTTCTTGAAAATAATTTGGTTTGAGCCTATGCAAATCTTATATGTGCTGCCCCAGTCTCTGTGATTGCTTATACATGCCTCTAATGCTGTGTACAGAAGATATTGCTTCCTTGGAATCATCCACAACCTCATATCCTTTACAGTCTTTCTGCCTCAATTTTCACATCAATCACTGACACGTGAGTAGAGACATTTAGTGAAGCTATCCCTTTAGAACCTAGTAATCCAAAATCTCTCATTCTGTGTTTACAGCCCTTTGACTACTCTTTCGTAATCACATGTTGTATAGGAAGAACTTTTGATATAGTGTAAGAAATATACTGATATATGGGTATATTATTTTGTCATCATGAGTTACTTATTTCTATGTAGCCTCAACAAAATGTGAGAAGTTTGTTTTTAACCCACGACCTAAGAAGTCTATGGTTCTTAGTTATGTTAGAAGAGTTGAGAAGGGCTTCAATTCAATGGAGGAAATCACATATCCACTAAAAATATAGGTGGTTAATCCCATAATATTTGTGTCAGTTTGTAGCCTTTGATCTTGTTATTTTTCCCTTCTCCAGTAACATAGAGTATACTGTAAAGAGTAGTCTGCAATGAGAAAATTTCTGTTTGTACATCAGACTGTATTTTCTTGTTCTGTGATATAAATACATAGTTTCTTCAGTCGTTGTACTGTACCGTCAGGTAGTTGAGATTTAATGATGGGTTTGTATATGATTTGTGGTGCTTCACTCAGGTAATATAGTACAACTTTAGCAAATGACTCAGCAAATTAGCCCATTCCTGACAAGAAATATAAGTTTGTTTTAAAAAAATGATAATTTATCTCTCTAAATATCTGTACCAGTGTTCTATTGTTCAACTTGACTAAAATATTTCAGTCCCTAGAACATTGGTATGAATATGTTTGCTTCCAAAATTATTGTAGATGCCAAGCAACCACTGAGAGCCTTCATCTTCTACAATTAAATTACACAGTTACATATTACAGCAGGCTGGCTTTTTTCTATCCTCCAGTACTTGTATATTTAAGAAATTTACTTAATATTTCTAGCTATACATTAATTTTGGTACATGATCAATTTTCTGTTCAACTCTATTTGTTTTTATTGTTTTTAAAATTAAGGTTTAATTACACAATACCCCTTCTGCTTAATGTAAAACCTTCTTTACACCATAGATATTCTCTTTCAATGGGATGAATTTTTTTCAAATAAATATTCATTACATGTATACATACATACACACAATCACATACAAACATGTACACACACATATACAGACATATGCACACAAAATTTGTGTGTTTGCATGTATGTATACATATTACTAAATTCAAATGTAATATAGGAATGTCATGTGAGTTAAGAGCTGATTTTATTATGTTATGTACTACTTTCTGATCATTGGAGCCATATTTTACCTATTTTACCTTTAGTAAAAAGACAGTAAGATGCAACAAAATCCCAGGATTGAATGATTTATTTGGTTATTAGAGAAGGCATTTGTACCCATTTGGAACGTTTTCATATACAGATATAATTTATAGTACTACTCTATTAGGATACTATACTACTTAAACACACCTCAATTTTAACTCTATTTATTCCCTCAATAATGTTCCTCTACTCTCCCCATTCTCATTTATTCCTCCATTTACAGGCCCCATATGCATCCATAAGTATCTAACAATTTTCTCATTCTCTCACAAAATATATCTCAAGTGTCCAGTAGCTAAATTATATTTATCCTCTGTGTTTTTCTTGGTGGTCTAGTGATTATGCTTGACTTTACACATAATATACACATATATGTGCATATATACAGTATTTGTCTTTCTGGGTCTGGGATAACTCACAAAGAATATTTTTTTTCTACTCCCATCAATTTACCTACAAATTTCATGACTTTTTTCATTGCTGGAAAATACATCATTGTTTTGAAACTATATTGTATATATTCATTTTTCTGTTGAGGGACTCTGAGATTTTTTCAATTTCTGAATTTTATTGATAGAAGAGAATTGAACAAGGCTAAGCAAGTTACTCTCTGGCATGATGAAGCATTCATTGAGTATATACACAAAAGTAGTATAGCCAAATCCTGAGGTAGATTGATTCTGATCACCCACCTCCCCAAAGAAACCACCAAACTGACTTCTATAGAGGCTGTACAAGTTTGCACTTCCTGTAACAGTGGATGAGTGTTCCCTTACTCCACATCCACATAAGAATGAGATGTCACTTGTGTTATGGGTCATAGTCATTATGATATGTGGAAGGTGAAAACTCAAGTATATTTGATTTGGATTTCCCTGATGACTAAGGTTGTTGATCATTTCTGTAACTTTTTCTCATTCGTTTCATGTTCCTGTACTGAGAATTCCAGCAAAGATGGGATTTCCTTTTTAAATATGGTTATTTTATTTCTTTGTATCTGGTGTTTTGAGTTTGATACATACTTTAAAAATTAGCCCTTTATCTGAACTCTAATTTGAAGTTATGTTTTCCAATTCTGTAGGTTTCCTCATTCTCAGAATTGAGGTATCCTTTGTTGTGAAGCAGCCTCTTGGGTTCAAGAGGTCTTGAGGTCTTGAGGTCTCCTTTATTAAACATTGATCTTTGTACATGTGCTATTGGCATTCACTTTTTTTTTAGTTCAGCAAATTAGTGTTTTACTTATATGTTATTCATATGCCGATGGAAACACTAATTTCTGATTTGTAAACTATGGTATTACCTCTTTAAAATGAAATGTTTCTCATAAAATTATTTTAGCCTTATTATGTTTGTATTAATTCTTAATCTCATTTATTAATAAAATTTATTCTGAATGATAAGGAATGAAAAAAAAAGCAACAAAGACAAGAAATTGGAGAAGACCTGTCTGCTGATACTGAAATTCAGACCTCAGCTTTGTCCATGACTCAAATCTGCCTTCCTGGATAGAAAGACTGTGTGTAGTTGGCTTGTGATTTTAAACTAAAGGAGACATATATTTTTATGTAAAATCAAGGAGTAATAAAGCTGGTAGTAAATCTTACTTGGTATAATATTTATAAATAATTGTAAAGATAATCAAACTAGAGGAAATGTTTTAAGATTAGTGGATATTAATGATTTCACAAATAGGTTTTTAACACTGACCACAGCAATTTTCATAAAAATACTCTGTGCATTCATCAGGGTTCTCTAGACGAACAAACTATAATCATATATATTATAATCAGATCCACCTATAATGTCCTCTCCATTAATTTATTAATATTTTTATAAAACTACATTTTTCACATATGCTGCATTATCATTCATATATATCTATCTGTATATATATATATATACATACATATATGTATGTATACGTATAACTATACGTACCCAAAGCCCTATTTACCTCTAAAGTAACCATGTCTACATGTAATGCCATGTGTCACTTATCTTGATAATCTCTGTGATTAATCTTTCTTTCCCCAGTTAGTTTCTCCCTCCCATCATGGCTATAAAGCTCTTCTTGTAGGTAATGCACCATCTTTAGGACTGATTCCTGGGCTGGTGCTATTTGATCCAATATTTTACTTTTGCTCTCATGGTTGTGTAGTAGAATAGAATACAAAAAGTGGATGCTAATATAACAAACCGTTTTCAAAAATAACAGTCATGTACAAGTTTATTATGAATATATGTCTGTTATGTATGTGAAAGTTTACTAAGTCTGAAAGGTTCAGTGAGCTATGTATCTATGTTAGATTTGCTGTTCCTAAATCCATGCAAAGTTACATATATGAAGTAAGAAGCAGTTTCTGTTTACTCTCTAAGAGACCTCCAGCCTACACATCTGAAGATAAAATAGGAATATGATGAGGACAAAATACAATCCTGTGGTAAGGTTCAACCTTGCCTGTCAGCTGTAGCTCATGATTTTCATGATTTCTTTGGGATCTCAACAAATGTCTTTTTTTTCTTGTACTGAACTATACATTAACTATATTCTCAGTCATACAACTAATATCGTGTGGAGTGTAGATATGACAGCCTATAAAAGATCATCCTACCATGGCTTCATAGCTGTTTCCATTCCCACATAGAAGAACAAGTAAAGTCAAAATACACTCAGATTTGTACACAGGCTTTTCCACAAAGAATGACTTACAGCTCTGTCCAAAATTGACATGTACTCAGAGATGTTATCAAGATAAAAGTTATATAGTTATAAAGACTTATAAAGGATTCTTATATGCTGATGTTACTATAAAACTGTGGACCCTGAGTTTTGTACATTTCAGTAATGTATAATGTCCAGTGTGAAACGAGTGATGAGGTGAAAGATAAGTCTGGAAACTGGTATATTCTAGGAAAAGCAGTCTGGAAAAAGGTTGGCTTGGTAACTGGGTGGTTTTGGAACTGATTTTAAACCCCCTGGAAAGCCTTTTATGTCTTCAATTATATTTAACATTTATAATACATTCCAGATTTTAGCTCGTTCTCTGTCCATCTTCTAAATGCTCTTCCACCCTCCACACTCCTGTCTCCAAGAGGATGTCCCCACTCCTTGATCCGCACTCCAACAGAACTCTCCACATCCCAGGACCTCCATTCTGTTGAGGGTTAGGTGCATCTTTTCTGACTGAACGACAGTCCTCTGCTGTACACTTGTTAGGGGCCTAAAATGTGCTTGTATATGTGGCCTAGTTGGTGGTCAAGTGTCTAGAAATCTCAAGGGTCCAGATTAATTTAGAATGTTGGTCCTCCTACTGTGTCACCTTCCTCATTACCTTCTTTCAGCTTTTCTCTATTTCAGTCGTAGGGGTCACCAGCTTTTGTCCATTGATTGGGTGTAAATTTCTGAATCTGACTGTTTCAACTTCTTGTTGGCTGTTTCATAAGGAAGTCAGGATAGGCCACTTTTGTGAGCACTCGATAGCCTCAGTAGTAGTGTCTGGCCTTGGGGTCTCCTTCCCCGAGCTAGAACCCACTTGCACCTGTCATTGGACCTCATTCTCCTCAGGATCTTCTCCATTATTTTCCCTGCAGTTCTTTTAGAAAGGAACAATTATGGGTCACCATTTTTGACTGTGGAATGGTGACCCCATTGCTCACTTGATGTTCTGACTTCCTGCTGGAGGTAGACTCTATAAGTTCCCTCTCCCCACGGTTAGGCATTTCATCTAAGTTCCGTCTTTTTGAATCCTGAGAGTTTCTCACCTCCCAGGTCTCTGGTGAAGTCTGGAATGTCCTAAAAACTTTCAATGTCCTCAGATCTCCTGTTTCCATTCCTTCTGCTGGCACTCAGGGCATCTGTCTTTCCCTCACCCAAATACTTGAACATGTTTTCCCTCTTCTTCTCCCTTTCTCTTTTCCAACAAAGGTCCCCCCTCATTCCCCACTCCTTTGATTGCTTTCTTCTTTCTCCCTAGTTAAGTGGAGGCATCCTCACATAAGCCCTTAGGTTTGTTAAACTTTTTGAGTTCTGGAAACTGTATTCTAGGTCTTCTGTACTTTTTTTGGCTAATAGCGACTTATTAGTGAGTACATACCATGCATATCCTTTTGGGTCTGAGTTACTTCACTCATCCATTCTCAAGATATACTTGTTCTTAATAGCTGAGTAGTATTCCATTGTTTAAATGAACCACAAATTAAAAACCATCAGTGTTCTTGTTATCACCTATAAGAAAATTGAAGAGTCAGAGTAATCTGTCAGAAATGTCAGAAGAATACTCAGTCTTTCAGCTCAAATGGCTAAATAAAACAAAATTCTGTTAAAACAAATTTTAAGGAAACCACTTGTCAGGAATTTAGATTCTTTTAGGGTCAACAGTTAATGAAATTAAAATGTATGCTTGGATTTTGTTTTTCCTTGAAATTGTTTAGCTCTGTATTATCCAACTGCATAAATATTGGAGCTTGACCTCTGACCTCATGAGGCAAAGGATACCTGTGTATTAGAAAGCTTATGTGTATGCTTGCTTCTAGCTTAAATCCAGAATCACACTACTCCCCAATGAGTATAGTTTTAGCCTTGTAGAAAACTCTGTATTATTTATATATGATTTAAGTCTCTAGGCACATTTCTCATAAGTGCTTTCTTCTTGTGATATAGTTGTGTGCAATAAAATCTTGTATTTTCCACTGAATCAATTAAAGACTATGATGTTCCCATACCACTGAACATGAGTCAAACACTCATTCACCAATGATAGTTTTTTATTTATTTTTTTATATCTTTATTTTTAATATTTATTTATTTATTTATTTTCAAATCGTAATTTTTGCTTACTCACACAGGGGTTATAAACACAAAAAGACAGGATGTGGGGAAGGGGATGACACTGGAGCATGGGTGTTGAGGGGGAATACAGATGTCTTTTAGAACTGGGTAATGGCTGGATGAAGGTTCAGGGGTCAGGTCACTATGACTCTGCCTATGATTCACTTGTCCTTATCTAAGTTGATATTATCGGCCAAGGCTACTTATTTACAAGGTCTATGACTACTGAGGCTTGTAAATTTCCACAAAATCTGCCTGTTTACAATAGCTGATAGCCATCTGTTTCAATGTTTTTCCACAGAGACCCAAGACTTGGTGTTAGCATACATGTATGACAGGCCTATTGCTGATTTTAGGGCTATGGCTGATTTTAGGGGCAGGGCTGCCCCTGATATCTCCTCCCTTCTCTAAGTATAGAAGGGCTATGGCGATTCTAATCTTGCAAAAGCAGGAATAGAGGCCTGACCTCCAGTAATTGAAGAGGACCTTGTAATGGCTATGGTACCCCTGTCGTTGTCCAGTGAGGCATGAGGGCCATACCCATCCAGATGTCATTTTCCTGGAGAGAGGATACTTTTCACATCAACCCCTATGCACTCAGGCTTGTCCCTCAGGGAACATAGAGAGATATTTTTAACTTTTATTTATATTCCCTTGCAGTGCTTAGCCTTACAGCCTAAACAAGAATTCAGATTGCCAGTCAGAGAGGGTTCTGGTTGGCCACTCTCTGCCTGGTCTGGGGGAGGGGGAAGTCCCCTCTTTTAGGTTGTGTTGAGATGGGTTTTGGGAACACCCTGAATAGAGTAACAACCTCATCTTGAGTCTTGTGGTCCTCCATAGCTAACTTATGATAATGTATCTGAATAGGTTTTGCTACCAAATTATTTATCTGTTGTTTCAATAAGTTAGTCAGCCTATTTAAGGCCCAGGGACCAGAAGAAATAAGCAAAAATAACCCAATTAATGTTCCCAAGATGGGAGGAAGTAGGGTTGACAACCATGGAGAGGCTAAAAACCAATTCTTTTACCAGCACTCGTCTTTTTCGTCGTCTCTCTGTCTTTTATCAGGGCCTTCTCTGACCATTTTCATACTCTTTTTAACCATCCCTGTCTTGTCTATGTAAAGGCAACATTCTTCTTTAAGGGCTGTACACATTCAAGAGCTGTACACACCCTTTTCTACTGTAAAAGAGTAAATCAAGGCCTTAAATTCCTTTGTGATTTTTGGAGGTCTCTTCAGAGAGCAAAACAAGGGATTTCTTCAGATTAGTGATACCAATCTCTAGCTGTTTGATATTCTTGTCAATGGCCTGTGGAAGGTCTGAGTAGTATAAATTCGGAGGCCAGCATCTGGATTAGAACTTCAACAGCAGACATCACGGATGATTCATTTTTACCTGAGATACTGCCAGAGTTAAAGCTCCTGGGAGGCCCTCTTCCTCTGGGTTTTGTGAGGTTGGGTACAGAGCTGCCACCTAGGATCTTCTCTATGCTTGGACCCAGATCAGAAGTCCCAATGATAGTTTTGATTGCAAATAGAAATCATAAGTAAATTACTTTATGCTATAATATATTTGATGTAGGGAAGGAAGACTAGAGAATCTTTTTGACAAATTTTAAAATACTGTTTAATTTCTTCAATAACGTATTTTAATATTAATTTGGGCCTTTTCATTCTTTTTTGTTTGTTTGTTGGTTGGTTTTTTTTTTTGTTGTTGTTGTTTTTTCGAGACAGGGTTTCTCTGTGTAGCCTTGGCTATCCTGGAACTCACTCTGTAGACCATGCTGGACTTGAACTCAGAAATCTACCTGCCTCTGCCTCCCAAGTGCTGGGATTAAAGGAGTGTGCCACCACTGCCAGGCTGGCCTTTTCATTCTTATATTTACAAACTGCATTTTCAAATTTTTTATGTGTATGTGCGGGTGAATCTGAGTATGTCACTTGAGAGCTGCATGGGAGCCATTTACCTGTACCCATATGTTGCCAAAATATGTGTGATTTGAATCAGATGTGTTCATTTTGCCTCCTGGTGAAGTTCCCTAAGCATTGGTGTAACCAAAGTGTTTGCTTTTCTCATGACCATATTAGCACTACTTTTTCAATTATCTTAGCTACAGTTCAACATCCTAATAACCTTATTTAGAGTTGGTTCAGAGGTGTTTGTGGCACCATGTTTTCAAGAGAACGGCATCAGTTGTTTAAATATTTTTAAAATATAAAATGAAATATATAAATTCTAAGATGAAAATCTAATTGTTACAAATGAAGTTTTGAGTAATCATAGGGATACCACTGGTCCACATATTCAGCTGCGTGGTGTTCATTCAGTCTTGTTTGTTTATTTATTTATTTATTTATTTATTTATTTATTTTTGTAATTTATCCCATGATTGTGATAATTTATGAATACTTTCAGCATTACATTCTTAAATAAATACCTATTACATTCTTCCTTATTATTATGAAACTTTGCACTTAAGTTTTTAAAATTCTGATCAGGGCTTGATTGTCATATATCATTTTAAAATCCAACATATTTGTGGTAAACTAATATATCTATATTCATTCTCTCATAAAATAATGCCCTTGAAAAAAATTTTAAAAAGGAGATCACACAGAGTCAGGAATGTAAGCAGCAAGGGGCACATGGAAGCTGAGAGTCATAACTAGTAAAATCCAGGCAAGAATGAAATTATTCTTTGAGTTAGCCAGGATCTATCCTCAAAGAGCCAGATACAGGGCAACAGTAGATTTGAGACAATAGCCAAGGTTAGCAGGATATATTTCCTGAAGTACACATTCAGCTTCATTGCTTCTAAAGCAAGAGTGAGGGAGAGGGAAGTGACAGTTGAATAAACACCTGAATCTCAATGTATTTGAGTTACATACTCCTGATACGAATAATAGATTCTGTTCCTATTTGAAGCTCAGAAATCATACTTAAAGTGTTCTGTCATTGTCTTTGACATGTAATACTGGGTCTACTACAAGGAAGACACTTGATTTTAAGCTCCATCTTGAGACAGAGGCTAGAAATGTGTTATTCCACCCTCAACACTGTATCAACAAATTGCTATGTTAATAAATATTGTCAGAACCCAACCTTGTAATCTATGAAATTTTGGAGCTATAAGAGTCACAAACCCCAATGAACCTGGACAATCAATGATTTTTCTGAAAAGAAAGGTTACCATTATGTTGCCATAAATGCCTCACATGTTCCACTATCCAACTTTGGTTTACATTGTTACTGTGCATTGACAAACACTAGTTTCTGGAACAAGGTTCTTCATCTATTTCAGTCCTTTACATTGTGTAAAATAAGGGGAGACATGATCTTGTTGGAGATAACAATATGTCATCAACTGATGGTGTCAGCCTGGGGATATAAACCCATAAAAGGGAATTTTCACAGTAATTTTCTATTTCTCATTTTAATAGTGGATGGTAAGTAAGTTATCATTATCTCTTTACTAGCACTCTGTGTTTAGAAACCAGTACTGAGAGGTATGTAATGGATATTTATGTAAATCTGCCAATTTCCTGAGGTAACATGCAAAATAAACCCCTTGCATCTGCTTAGATTTCAAAATTTCTGGTGGTCCTTTTTGCAAATAGACAATGCATATGAAAATAGAGCAATCATACATAAAAATGTGGAATTATTGACTATGTGCATATAATCTAATAGTCCCTTTCAAAAATAAACATTTTAATTTTTTTAGTGTTAGACAAAGATTCTGAATTTAGTATGAGAATATAGGTTTACACGGAAAGGGTCCTGAAGGAATATTCCAAATAGCCACTCAATCATCTTTATTGGAGCAAACTAATAGACAATGATATATTAAGAAGCACTACAATGCAAGCATTCAATAAATACATATGTGAAAGCAGACAGTAATATCACGAACAGCCAGCAGGAAGAAACATTTGCAAGATCAGAGTCACAATCAAAATGGCAGAAATAGAGGCTTCTCTATAAGTTGTTAGGGTCTATGACCAAAGAAGCAGAAATAGGATAAGCTCAAAGGTACCACAGACTTGCTTAGCACTATGTCAATGTTGGCAAGGCATCAGTACCTTGCAAAGAGTCAGAATGTAGCTGAATTTGAAAAATCAGTGTCCTTTGCCTTACAGAAGCTTTGCAATTTTATGAGGTTCCATTTGTTATTTATTGATCTTAGAGGACACTGTCAATAGGACAAAATGGCAATCAATAGATTGGGAAAAGATCTTTACCAATCCTACATCCAATCGAGCGCTAATATTAATATATACAAATAACTCAAGAAATTAAACTGCAGACAACCAAATAATCCCATTAAAAATGGTGTACAGAGCTAAACAAAGAATTCTCAACTGAGAAAACACAAATGGCCAAGAAGCAAATAAAAAATGTTCAGTATCCTTAGTCATCAGGGAAATTCAAATCAAAACAACCCTGAGATTCCACCTCACACTAGTCAGAATGGCTAAGATCAAAAACTCAGATGATAATAGATGCTGGTGGGGATGTGAAGAGGAACACTCCTTCATTGTTGGTGGGTTTGAAAGATGGTGCAACCACTCTCGAAATCAGTCTGGTTGTCCTCAAAAAACTGGACCTGAGGACCCAGCTATACCACTCCTGGGCATATACCCAGAAGATGCTTCAACATATAACAAGGACATATGTTCCACTATGTTCGTAGCAGCCTTATTTATAGTAGCCATAAGCTAGAAAGAACCCAGATGTACTTAAACAGAAAAATGGATACAAAAACTGTGGTACATTTACAGAATGGAGTATTACTCAGCTATTAAAATCAGTGAATTCAAGAAATTCTTAGGTAAGTGGATGGAACATCATCCTGAGTGAGGTAACCCAATCACAAAAGAACACACATTGTATTCACTCACTGATAATTGGATATTAGCCCAGAAGCTTAAAATATCCAAGATTCAACTCACAGACCACATAAAGCTCATGAAGATGCAAGACCAAGTGTTGGTGCTTTGATCCTTCTTGAAGGAGTAACAAAATACTCAAGGGAGCAAATGTGGGGACAAAGTGTGGGACAGAAACTGAGGGAGGGGATGTCTGGAGGCCATTCCACCTGCTTATCCATCCCATGTTCAGTCATCTAAGGTACACGCTGATGTGGATGTCAGGAAGTGAACAATGACAGGAGCCTGATATAACTGTCTCCTTCGAGGTCTGCAAGAGTCTGACATATTCAGTAGCAGATGCTCACAGCTAACCATTGAACTGATCAAGGAGTTCCCAATGGAAGAATTGAAGAAGCTGAAAGTGTTTGTGGCCCCATGAGGAGAGCAACAATACCAACAAACCAGAGCTCCCAGAGTCTAAACTATCAGCCTGGTAGCACACAGCTAGGGACTCATGGCTCCAGCTGTATATGTAGGGGAGGATGACCTTGTCAGGCATAGGTGGGAGAGGAGATCCTTGTTCCCGTTGAGGCTGGATGCCTTGTATGGGGGAATTTGATGGTGGGGAGGTGGGAGTGAGGGATAGGTGCGGGCACATCCTCATAGATGTAGGAGGAGGGGGGAATGACATAAGGGGTTCCTGGGTGTTGGGGGAAGATGGGGTAAGGAGGTAACATCTGAAATGTAAATAAAATATCCAATCAAAAATATAATTAAAAACAAAAGAAATATCAGTTTCACAGTTTAGAAGGCTAAGAAAGAAATAGAGGCTTCATGTTAAGTGGCAAGTTCCCAAGTACAGAGCTCCACAAATAGATTCAGCTACCAGACACTACTGAATTTTTTTCTGTGGGTCAAAATAAACAGGGAAGAAGGTAAAAGAATGTTTTTACTATCATACACTTTTGTTTTTACTACTTTTGTCTTCAAACCCAAGTAGGATCAGTAGGGTTGAATCAGCACCTCTGATGGATATCTCCAAGGTTACATTTCCCTGCACGGAGGGATTTGATCAGTCAGGCTCAATGCTATATTCCAGGACTTATCTGATCCTGGCTATATCCAAAGCCTGACTGTGTGGTACAAAAGAGAAGGAAGTGTGGTTCTGGACTTGAGATGAGACAGGGTCAGTGGAAATTGTCAAAGGAAGTGATTTTTTCAGACTCTAGTTTGGGATTTCTCTCCTCCTGATTCCTATAAAGAACTGTTGCCCTATGAGAAATCCAAGTGTCACATTTGGCTTGTGCCTTCCTTGTATCAGTCATGCAGTGCTGTGTCTTATGCAAAGATTCTTGATTTCACATTTCAGCTAGTAACAGAGATTAGTTTTTTTCTGAAAATTTACATCCTTAGGTGACTTAGGTGTTTCTCTTACATGTTTATTTTTCCACATCAGTTCTTCTCTTTCAGAGGTTCTTTCAGTTCAGAGGTGTTGATCTCTTTGGGGAAATTAATACATTGTGGCCTGATGGTGTCCAGTTTAGAATTAAATCCTGAAAAAAAAGAAATATATACAGTAATTTTCATTGTCTCTTTTTACTAGTGGATACCAGGGACTAGTGAATACCTAGAGACTGATCAATATTTCTTTAATAGCATTCTGTCTTTAGCAATCAGGTCTCAGTACTATTTCATTGATATATAAGAAGCTATACTACTTTGTCTGAGGAATTGCTGTGAAGTGTAAAAAACATGAAACAGTATATGTTTCAGATTATCCCTAGGACCCATTCAAAATACACATGCAATGTTTCATACACACAATGTACTGTTGGGAATATCCACATCATGTATTTTTTTTCAAAATTGAATTCTTAATAATATTGTGGTATTTTATGAAGACACTTCGGAGATAATATACAAATTGATTTTGTGGTGAACATGGCCTGTATACAATAATTCATTTTGGAATCAAGCATCTCATTAAGGATACAGTATTAGTCATGAATGTATTAGGGATTTCATTTATTAGAACATACAATTGATTGATATAGAGAAGCAGAAATAGGCATGTTAGTATAAGTCAGCAGGAAGGAATAATTGCCAGATAAGATTCCCTGTCAGGAAGCTTCAAACAAAACTGAGGCTCGCAGACAAATGACTTAGATCTAGGCAGAAGCAGCCATAAATGGGATCAGACGTCACATGTCACTGATTTGTTTTTCTGTTGTTCAGTATGGACAGAAAAGAAGGTAAAAACAGTTTCCCTGCTATCCACTTTTGATTTTTGTTTCAGCCAGGGAACCAAGAAGGGGGGAGAATGAATCAACAGCTCTAATGGAAATTTCAAATGTTATAGCATATTTTTATGTCGATGCTTTGATATGAGATCTCTCTCCTGATTGGATCTGATTTGATTCTCTATTTGAATGCATATTGTTCATCAATTGGAAGCAAGGAGAGCATATAAATTTGACTGCAGGGGGAGATTGCATCAGTCAGGCTGCCGGCTATATTCCAGGACTTATCTGCTCCTGGTATAGCCCTACCTGACTATATGGCACTAAAGAGAAAGAAGAGTACTTCTGTAACTGACAGGAAACAGAGTCAGAGGAATCCTAGAAACAGTGATTGTTTGTTTCTGATTCCTTGACTCCTGTAAAGGAACTGGGATCAAGGTGTTTGATGCATTTTGGGAAATCAATGCATCTTGTCTTGATTGTCTACAGCTTGGTTTTTCATACCGATAAGAAAGAAATAGACACAGTAATTTTCACTGGGTCTGTGTAATAGTGGATACCAAAATTCCTAGATCTTTTGTGTTATTTGCATTCTGTCTTTAGCAAGCAGATCTTTAGGGTAGTTCATGGATATTTCTAAAATATTACTACTTTGATTAAAGTATTCCTGACAGTAGTAAACTAGTAGGATAATAAAAAGATTGACTACGCTCTTCCGCAGTTTTGTCGGGATCTACTAATTGGAAGTCAGTTATATTTGTTATACTAAGAGAGTATGATCCTCATCAATAGATGGATACGTATAGGAACAGTCAGACTACGTCTACAAAGTGTCAGTATCATGCTGCTGCTTCGAAACCAAAAGTGGTGTTTTGATGTGAAGTGAAATTCTAGTTGTCGTAGGAGGCATACGATTAAGAAGGTGGTTCCGATAATTACGTAAAGGCCGTGAAATCCGGTTGCTATAAATTGTGTATTCCAGACAATTCCATAGCCTTTTTGCAACCACATATTAAGTGTTTCATATATGCCATGTATTGTTAGGATTATCCAGATTATATAAACATTATATTCAATAATGAATTCCTATTAATATTGTCCAGATTTAGGAAGATAATGCAGAATTTATTCATACAAACTGAGTACATGTGGAACAGGGTGTAGGTGGAAAATTGTACTTAGTGTTCCAAAATCTCTAAGAGTATATACTATTAAAATATGAACATGTGAGAAAATCAATATTGAAAGGAAACAATAGAAGCTTTTGTGGAGGCAGACATAGTCACATCACAATTACTCAGCAGGAAGCAAAAATTTCAAGAAAAGATTCAAAATAAAAAAAGGCCCAGAAAGAAACAAAGAATCTCTGGTAATTATTTTGATCTAGGCATAATTAGCTTAGAATAAACACAGTGCAGGTATTCTAACGACTTGTTTATCTGTTGGTTAATTTAGACATAGAGGAAGGTTAAAAAGGTTGGTCCTGTCATCCACTTTGATTTTTCTGCTTCAGTTAGGGAGCTCACGGTGGAGGAAATGAGAGATGAATCATCAGCATTGCAGGAGATCTCCATGGTTACAGCAGGCTTTGACGTCAATGCCTAGATATGAGATTTCTCTCCTGATTAGATCTGAATTCATTCTGTATTTGAAGACACAATCTTCACAAATCAAAAAAAAAGGAGAGAAGATCAATTTGTGTTTAGAGAAGAATTTGATCATTCAGGCTGCTGGCTATATCCAGGACTTATCTGGGCCTGGGTAAAACCAAAGCCAGATTGTATGTTGCTGACAAGAATGAAGCATGCTTCTGTGACTGAGAGGAGACAGAGCCAGTGGCAAGCTCCAAATAAAGTGATTTTTTTTTATTTCAGAGCCTCCATGCTCTGATTCCTTTGTTTTTAGTTCCTGTAAAATAACATAACCAAATGTGAAATTCAGATATCAGATTTTGGTGTACGTTCCTTGCCTCAGTCATGCTTGGGTTGTGTCTTCTGCAAAGAAGATACAAGAGTTAAGCTTCAGCTTGTGACAGAGAGTAGAAATCTTTTGACATTTTTATCTCCTTAAATTGATTGATGAAAGAACTATTATTGCAGCAAATGTCAACATACCAACTTGGAATCTCTGAAAAATCAAGATGTAACTAACAGACAGAGATCCTAGAATACCCAGAAAACAAACACTCTTGGGACAGTGATGCTGTTAGCCTGTTGCCATTGATGGCAAAAGAGATTCAACACAAAAACCTGTGTTTATTTAGATATTGTCTTTTGTCAATTACTAGATTCTCTAGTATGTGTGTTCTTGGATGTCAGTTGCTTGCTAACCTAGAGATCAGAGGAGTCATGAGCATCATGGGGAATTCAATATATCCTCTCCTGTTGATATCCATCTTGTTATTACACATTGAAAAGATAAAACAATTGGATACAGTAATTTTTATGATGTCTTCAACCTAGTGGGTAACAAGAGACTGACAATTTATTCTCATTATAAGCATTCTGAAGTAAGTTAAGTTCTCTGTAACACATCATACATATTTATGAAATAGTAATACGTTGATTAATATATTCTTCACAGTAGTAAACATCTTGATATTGTAATGTTTCAGAAAATATAGTGATCTCTTTGAAAAACTTTTTAAGTGTATCATATACACCAAGTACTGTTGGGAATACCCATATTATATAAACATACACTTAATTTTTTTGCAGATTTATGAAGAAACTCTGGGGTCCATGCATACTGAGTACCTGTAGAGAATAGCATGTGCAGAAAATTTCACTTATTATTCTAACATCTCTTGTGAACATACATAATTAGAAATTATTGTACTAGGAAAGGCTATAATCATAGCATATAATATAAGCAATTAGAGAAGGAGACAGAAGCATATCAGAATTATGAGGCTTGAAAAATTTCAAGGTAATAGTCACAGTCAGAATGTCACAAAAAGAAACCAAACAACTCTGGTAAACTGCTTGCTTATATGTAGAAGGATTAGCTCCTAGGTTCAACTGACTTGTTTTTCTATTGGATAATGTAGAGAGAAGAATGTATAAACAGCTTTTCCTGACATGCACTTTAGAATTTTCTGCTTCTGTAAGAAAACTCAGAGAGGAAGAGGTAAGAGATGAATCAGCAGCACTGATGGATATCTCCAAGGTTTCTTTCTCTCCCATAGGAAGAGACAAAGGCCACCTCTCTCCTCTGTCAATACATCTAATCCCTGCTGATTTTTTTTTTAATTTGGCCCTATAGAGTATGCATACTTTGAGCATTCCAGATCCTTGATGAACTTAGATAAATCTGATGATACATAGATGGAGAAAAATATCAGTCCCATAGCTCCAGTTGTGACACCAGTGATTATACCCATGAATTCAAGAAAGGGTAGGATCAGACAGCTCACTTGTAAAGTTATAATACTTTAAATCCTGTGATGGAAATCTGCAAGGTGTCTTTGCTAGGTACTACTTCTATTTTTGGGAAAAAAAATGAGTATCAGAGCACAATTACCGGATCACCAAATAGGTAAACAGAGGTAAAACTGAGTGTTGCAAATGATCAAGGCATTTTGAATGTTTGAACATAAGGACTGGTTAACAGTGCTCAGAATCAAAATATTACAGTCTGAGAAATCCAGTGTATCCATAAAATGTTTCCCTGAGTTAAAATGTATTAGTATAATGAAGAGAGATATGATAGAGATAGAGGATGGTAGTGGTATATGGTTCAGAGCGATAACTAAAAGATGAAGTGGAATTGTCTAGGAGTCCAGTAGATGAAGCCATGAATGATGGTCATGTGTTTGACCCAGGAGGGACAAACAACATTCTTCAAAGAAGCCAGGAAGAATTTTACTCCACAACTAATATGCAATTTTAAAATCCCAGATTATTCTCATCATATGTATATATATATATATATATATATATATATATATGCAGGATCAATATTGGTAGCTTCTTTAATTTTCTAGCCATTATTATAATAATCTTTCTTTTGGTCATTGGGAAAATATCCTTTGACATCCTGAAATAGAAGGATTTTCTTCCCTTATTAGGAAGAGCTATTGGATAGAAGTAGAGGATTCCTGAATGATAAACATCCATATGTAAGAGCTACCATGAACAGGTATAGATAGGAAGAAATATAAGAAGAAAGAGCATAATTATATATAAAATATTTATGGATCATTTATGCAGTACCAGAAGTTTTTCCCATTGAAAATAAACCATTAGATTAACTTGTTTTGTTTCATGTATAACCAGATAGGCTATCACCAGGCTGTATTTTGGTATATGAATGCATTAAAGTATAACTTTATTACCGTATTTAAAAAGCAGCATTTTAAATGTTATCTTTTGTAACCTGAATACAGTGACAAGAAAGCTGAGATGTAAATTCTGACCTCTGGACATCAAGGCAGCCATAGCAAGCACCATTAGTGACAGTGGCTGGTGCCTGGCACAGGAGAGAAAACAAGAACAAGCCCCAAAACATAGGATACCAGAACATCACACACTCAAAGAAGAACAGCCAGAAACAAAATATAAGGTAGCCACCATCATTCGTACATTCAACTGAGCCTTACTGCTTTCCATCTAGGCAGTCATGCATAGATAGGAACTTATGGATAGATCTGAAATCAAGGAGTCATCTGCACTCAGAAAATAGACAAAATTTTCCAAACAACTAGACTCAAGCAGAAGGCTGTCTTTCCTTTTCACCATGTAAGGATGTAAGAATTTATTGAATACTTGGGGAATGATATTTGAACTGGAGGTGGGAGGGGGCTTATTGCGTGTCCCGTATCCAGAGTGCCAACTGGGAATTTGATAAGGAAAGAGTTGTGTCAGACTGTGTGGTTTGGAGGATAAGGAGGAAGATGTCAAGTCCTGCCAGCATGGAGTCAAGTGGATCGCAGAAGCAAAAGAAATAGTGGTTCCTATTTTACCTAGAATATCCCTTCTGAGCTGTACAGGGCCAGCTGATACCACTAGAAAGAAAGTGAATAAGAGCAATATCCCTAAAACTACAGCTATGTGGTGGGATTTGATGAGGTTGTTAATATTGTCCCCCTACTGTAACAATTAAAAAAAAAAAAGAGGAGAATTGAGTCTCAAAAATTTCATCAGGACCAAAAAAAGTGGCTAGAGTATGTGAAGGAAGGAGCTGGATCACCTTAATATTGTGATTACTACCTGAAGTTTTCTATCAGAGATGGCATTGGTTAGGACAAGAGAACCTGAGCCTCCTCAGTGGTATATGACCAGACATAGGAGGTCAGCTGGAAAAGGATCTGCTCTTGATGTTCTCATGGTAAGAAAGACACGAGGACATTCAGCAGACCTATGTCCCGTTTGAAGGTACCCAGACATTGCCAAAGTGGTTTGTGAGGATTTGGACAGATTCTAGTATAATGATCCTCCTGATTATATTGGAAATAAGTACTGAAAAGCTATCAGGGTTTGAGAACATGGGTAGCCACTATGTACAACAGAAAATCCCTAGTCAGCATCAGATATTACTGTTTTCAAGGTTCTTCATGGTCTCTCCCATGTTGCACCAGGAAGGCTACAGGTAAGACTTTAGCCTTTGGAGTCAGGGGCACTATTTCTAGATATTTAAATTTTTTCCTAATATCAGAAAACCTCTGGGAGCAGAAGTAGGTCATAAGGAGTTTTCCATATGAAGACATGGCATGCAGGTTGGTATACAAGAGGTCAATTGTAAGGCAGTCTGAGAATTGAGAAATGTTTTCATGTTTGTCTTGGATAACTTGTAAGTTTTCATAACTTGTAAGTTTACTGCTTTAAGGGAGGCCTTGAAGAGACTATTGATTTTTTGAAAAATGCCCCTGAGTTATTGTAATTCCATTCAGGTTACCCATCAGAGACTGCTTCTCAGTCCTAGATGGGTGTGTAGCATTAGTTTGGTAGATTTAATCTGCATTATCAGAGTATCATTACACACTTGAATGCACTCTTTGGGAAGAAGATTTTTGATGAAAATCATATAAACATCATGGAAGGCAAGGTTGTAAGATTGTGTAATTTACTTGAATTATTTATCACTTATTGAGAATGGGATGTGTACCTTGAACAAGCTATCAACTCTCCCAACCTTCTGCAAAGGAACAACTCTGATTTTGGCCAGGTTGGAGGAGATAAAGCAGATTCTCTGGTGTAGCAGAGCAAATATCTGGAAGACCAAGGACTGCTATACAGCTGAAAGTGGGCCCCTGAGAGGGTTGAGGTGGGTACCCATTTGCTAATAGTGAAGAAAGGGAGACTGAAGAGGTCAGAGAAAGAAGGTTGCAGGATGAGGCAAATAAAAGATAGGCTTTTCTAACATTATCAAAAACAAAGTAATCATCTAATTTGGGCTTCCTGGCTAGGAGGAGTTGTTTTTTCCTTGGTTAGCATATCTTTTGTGGTCACATTTCATCAAGATAGGACAAAGTCACATGGCAAAATCCATCCTTTACAATCCTAGCATAGATGGCTGTCAGCCACATGACTGCCTGAATAACAAGGGGGCGGGTGGAGTGGGCACAGCAATTAAGATGCCAGAAAGTCACATGTTTTGTTTAAGATTAATGATGTAGAATTTTTTTTGCAAATTTTAACTTAACCCAATTGATACAGACTTGACATGTTTTAATCATACAAACTATGCTTACAAATCATGAAGTCGTATTCATACTTTAGCAAAAGTTTTAAAGTGTTAAACTAAAACCAAAAGAGTATGAGATGAGTAGCAACAGTACACATTGAGTACACTCTGACTTTCTACTGTGTTTTGTTGTCTTTTCTCTGTCATAGAATTTGGTGGCTTGACATATATTATTATTATTATTATTATTATTATTATTATTACTATTTGTATTTAGTAGGTAGGCAAAGTGGTGCCACTACTATGGTGCTGTATTTTATTTTACTTTTTATTGGCTATTTTATTTATTTACATTTTAAATGTTATCCCCCTTCCTGGATTCTCCTACACAAATCTTTATCCTACCACCTGATTGTTGTCCAAATCCTGCCAAAAGATAGTTCTAGTCGAAATTCCTGGGGCCTGTGGGACTGCAACTCTCATAATAGAGAAAACATGCTGGAATCAGCATTTGTAGAACCTCAATTGGATTCATTTTTTTTTTGTTATTATGGTTATTATTGTGACATCTGCCCCTGTGTCAAGTATTCCTTTAACATATATACAATCAAAATGTTCAGTCATAATTTGGAAATAAGGAAACTCAGGCAAGATCCAAAAGACTCCTGTCTGAGAAGGGCCCCCTCTTACTGGATGGGGCTGAGGAGTACCCATTTTGGAGTTTAAATTGTCTTTCTGTCTTTGTGAACAGGAATCCTTAGCCCATTGGAAAACTTTGTTACACTGGAGACATCTAGTGTGCCTAGATTAGGGGCAGTTCTGTCTGAGGTGAGCAGAATTACCACACCTCTAAGTAGTGCGATCAAGGGGACTTTCCAGTGGAAGGCATGTCTTCTGTACACTCTCCATGACCAAAGGATCAAGGGAGAAAATCAGGACTGCAATGAGACTTGCACCATGGTCCAAACCATGAGGGGAAGCACCCCTTTTATGGATATCTTCATTGCTTAAGATTGCCACAGCAATGTGAGTAGGGTTGTTTAGGCCCTCCCACTCAAGCTGCTTGATGATCATGTCTCTGATGGGGCCAGTATCAACCAACATTTTCACTGCCTCAGTCACATGGGTTAGGAAGTCCGTTAAGGATATTCCAGATTGCTGGGCAAGATTGCAAAATTAAGAAGAGGTGTCTCGAGAGTTGCAGGACTTAAGGGCCTTAAATGCATAATCAGTTACTTGTTTAAAGTAAACATGCAGTCCAATAGTGGCCTGGGTGATGAGGTTAATGCAAGCATGTCAAGAGTAACGTTAAGATTGTATTATTCCAGGTTAATTATAGCTTGATTCTCAGCCAATTCATGATATACTGAATAGCAATAAAGAAACACGGTGGGATTGAGCACGATCTTAAGGAATTATACCAATCTTAGTAGGTCTGGAGGTACATGACCCATTACTTCAGTAATTGTTCAAAATAAGGGGAATCTGAGCCAGAGTTGTTGGCAGCTTTTCTGATTAGTTCCAAGTTTGCCAGAGGAATGGGAATCCATGGCCTCTTCATTGCATTAGGGCCAAGATTGACAGGGAAAGTCTCATAATATACCTGAGGAGAGTGAGGCCATGGGGGAGAGGCAAGCCAGCATGAGGGACAGGCATTACAAGAGCGACCACTACAGGAGTGAGTGCCAAAACGGGAAGTCCTTCTAAATCAAGCCATGGTTACAAAGCTGGATGTGCCTCTCATGGGGTAGGAGCAGAAAGGCTTGTGAGTGAGAGATCCTGGACAGCAGGGCTAGAGAACAGCCTGAAACCTGATGGCCAGAGGGGTTGAACAGAGGTGCCCATATCCTCATCGCTGAGATCATCCTGTTTGGCCAGAGAAGGCACAGATGGTATTAGTAATGGAAAGATGAATATTAACCTGATCCAGGCAGTGTTTGTTTTGTGTGGCCACCACTTCCTCAGGGGAAGAATTCTTAAGAATGGCAATGACTGCAAGGAGGATGGGGACAAAGAACAAGGGAGGGGAAAATCCCAGATTGTATCTTTTGCTTGCAGGCAAGGAAAAGAACACAAATCCAGAGGTCAGTGTACTACAAACACTCTGGAGAAATCCAAGAGTTCAAAATAGCAGACTCTTCCTAAAACTGGTACAGTTCATGAGTTTTAAACAAAAAGGTTTTTAGCACCCTAATCTGGGGTTCCTTGATGGTGGAAGGTAGGTAATCCATAAGGGCAAGGGCAAAGGAAACAAAAAGTAGACATGACTGAAGAAGTGATGAAAGTCTTGTGCTATGCAGAGGATTCACTCGGGTGTAACTCAAAGGCTGACTGCATCCAAGGCATCACTGGAATGGGAAAGGTATTCAGGCACTCACAAAGCTTTCTTTGAAAATGTTTAAAATCTCTCAGTTGTGATTTGTAATATCAAAATAAAGTACTGTTTGAAAGAGTGCAGACACAGAGTACAACCATATTCTTTTAGAAGCCAAAATGCTACTTTAAGAGTACAAAAGTTTAGAGCTTCTAAAATCAATAAGTGGGTTATTTTTATATTACAAGATTTGGCTGCCAGGTAGAAAAGTTTTGTATCAAAATGGAAAGAGGTACAGCTTAGTTTTTAAATCATATCTGTAATAAATATGGTTTTTAAAACAGGACAGCAACTACATAAAAATCTTTTCTTAAATTAAGTGTATCTTTAGAGACCAGATTGTGGTTCCCTCATGCCATATTTTTTCCCAGAATGGCTCCCATCTTGAATTACTTGTTTCAAGCTAACTTTTTATAACAGATGATTCATATTTTTAGCCATCCCCAATAATTTATAAGCCAATAACTGATAAAAAAGATATACAGACTATAGTAAACTTATACATTTAAGACCAGTCAACACATAGTGTCTACATATATTTATACATTTAAAACTGACAGAAACAATTATCCTTATTTTTTCCAGCTAGAATTTCAAGAGAGGAAACACTTACTACCTTCTTAATCTATTTCTCATGGGCACAGCATTTCTGTAGCTTGACTAGTCATCAGTTTACTTAGTAGAGAAAGGCAAGAAGTGGCTGGTGCCCCATTAGGAGCATCTTGCACAGATCAGACAGCCTTAGGTTTGCTGTCAGCTTTATTAGAGCAAGAGGTTTGCCTACTCCAGCAGTGCTCAGTACCTAGCTTTGGGTGCAGGGCTTTAAGAGCAACATCAGATTATCAGTTTTGTTGTCTTGATTCAGTTATTTTTGTTTGTTTGTTTCCTTGTTCTGTTTTTTATTCTAAAAGTCCCTGAGATGTGTTGAGATAAAATTAAGTGACAAATGGCCAGCAGATTAAATTTGTACAATTTTCTGAATATGAAACACAAAGCAATAATCAAACTAAAGGAGACCGTACACACAAAGTAAAAGAAAGGAACGATCTGGCTTGCCCAGAAAAACAATCAGAACTTTTCACAACTGGAAATCTGTGTAGCCTGAGGCATCTCAGGACCACTCTGGTAATAGGAGCAATACTGTACACAAGTTCTACTTTTTTGTACCAGATAGGCACAACAACCAGAAAAGAGAATAGAAGTTTACCTAGAGATCAAGATGAATGTAATACAGCACTGTGGCCTGCTAAGTTAGATTTGAGTTCAAATTCGTAGGTGATTCATTCCCATACAAAGCACCAAATATTCAGGTTCATAAAACCAAACAATGCAAGCAGTCAGAAGAATCCAGCAAAGCAAGATCTTTATTTGAACTAGGCATGAAAAACTGACCACACTGGGACAGTAGCATATATTCAGGAGCTGACAGTGTCTTTGAATGTTCATTTTAGTATTTAAGCAGATGACAAAATTTTATTGTACTCAGGTCTTTACTGATTGTTCAGGAGCAAAGTATGGATTGGGACAACTTTGACTCCAAGTAGAAACTGTGCAGCAGTTTTTAAAGGATGAGACCACAAAGTGAGAAGTAGTAAGTTGGGTTATAGTGTTGTTCAATCATAATTTGACACACAAGGTTGAACAAAGAAGAATGCTTTGGTGACTGGTTTCTTATACAGGCCACCTAATTTCTAGGTCTTCAACATTCAGCCTTGGTGTTTAGGCCTTATTCAGGACATTTTGTCTGTAACTCAAAGTGACAAGGAAAGAGAGTAGTGGGCCAAGTGTACCTAGTTAAGTAAGGAATGATAGGAAACATTTTACAGCTTCTGTACCTTAGTTTAGATAACTTCTTTACATTATTTGGTAATTCTATGGTTAACAGACAGGAAGAAATAGTGGGAGATCCAAGAGAGAAGTTGTTTCCATGAACTAGTTTTACCTGCATGCAGGATGGAGAAGATGTCCCTGAGATGGGTAGATTCAGAAAACTCTCAGGTTGAAGAAGTCCTATGGTTTTCTGACATACTGACAATAAATATTTGCAAGTTTGTTTAGAGTAAAAAGTCAGCAGTGTCTGCAATTAAAGAGAAAGTGTAGAAAGTGTCCTGAGTTTGTAAGAAAGGAAGATTTTGTTTCTTTGTAAGAAACATTTGTTGTGGGCATGGGGATTTAACTTTTCTAGAAAAACAGCAGAAACTCATACAAGCTAGTCCTTTTCTTCCATTGAGACCTCAGGAACATGCAGCCTCAAAGTGTTATCACCACTGGGCTTAAGTGTAGATGAGAATTTGGACCTTTAACTTTCTGTTGGCTCCATTTGGGATAAAATGTATGATATCTAAGGTAGGAACTAGTACATCAGGTCCAGGTTATGTTTGGTTGGACTGTCTGTCAGATAACAGCTATGTAAATGAAGCCACTATTCATGTGCTTTTGCATCTTTCTCCTTAACTTTCCTGTGGGCAAAGACATTTTCTGGCTTTAGGAAGGGTAATGGTTTCTAGAGTTCCCCATGCTGATCTTGGAGAAAGGCAGTGATTAAAAAAACAACAGCTGTATGGCTGAAGGATATGGTTTCACTGTAGAATATTGACTAGATTTATGATCATATGTGTTCTCTCCACAACACAAGAGTCTATCCATTAGGAAAATGAATTTGTTTTGTGTAAAGGAGATTTACTAGTTTCTCCAGCCTTGTGCCTTTAGCTCTGAGATGACTACAATTAGTAAACACATGTTATCTGACGTAGCCTAGGGAAGGAGCTAGACAAGCAAGTCACATTAATAAACAGAGGAAAAGAAAGATCAGCCTGATGCAGTGGGAAAATCAGTGGTTAGGGACTCACTGGGTATTATTGCTTGACCTCATTCTAACAACTCCAACCAGTATAACTTTTCAGAAAATCTAAAGAGATGGAATAGTGTTGTCTGCTTTGTTTCAGGAGCCATCTTGAACCATTTTTTTTTCACTTTTGTTTTCATTTTCTAGTTGTCATGACCAAAACAAACAAATAAACCAAACCAGCTTGGCATGCTGTAGTCATCATTCTATTGAGAACCTAGGTAAGTGAAGTAATTATGGGTCTATTGCTCATTTATTTCCTTGCAGATTATAAATCTGAGGGAACAGAATTTTTCTTCCTCAAAGAAATGCTTATACCTTGGGGTTTTTGGCTGTTGTTTTCTCTACAGGCAAGACCAATTTATGAATTATTTATGATTAATAGAATTTTATAAAAGGAAGCATTTTCATACCATCCACTTCAAGCAATAGAGGGTTTCTCCAGGTGTAAGTATAACCACTTGGTCCTCCATTGATAGGAAAATCAGAATATGTCAAGTACTGTGGCTTTAAAGACAGACTGCTCTGTTCTGAACACCTGGTGAATTTCTGTTCTTTAATTATTGATTTTCATATTTAAGAGGGATGAGTACATAGTTTTACTAGTCTTCTGTTACTATCGCTGCCTTTCTAAATTAGATGCTACCTTTTAGCTTACCTCTAATGTGGTCTCTACAGGCAGAGCTTCTCCAGTAGTGAGAATTCATTGTATACTAATGATAATAAAAATCCTTGAAATTGTCTGTATAACATGCTTTGAATTCCTCTGTTTTAATAGTCTTTCCAGATATCAACACTTTCCCTCAGAATTTGAAACCCTCTATACCACTTTAGTTGTATGTCTCCTTGTTGAAGCTCTCCATGGCATGCCTCTGTGACTGCTTTCTGTATAGAACTTGACTCTACCTTGAATACTCATTGTAATGGTAGTGTAGTAAAAGATAATACGGGTTATGGATATTAATAGACAATTAATTTGAAACCTGGTCACTTATGGGAAAATTTCATTGGCCCAAATGCAGGTCAGCCATTTGTGTGAAACCTTACTTTAAGTTTGAAGGAACCACTGAACTGCATGTAAATAACTTCTCTAGTCTAGTTCCACACAGAGGGGTAGGATACAGATGTGAAAAATGAAATGTTACCAGTTGTCTTCCAGAAAGACCTTGAAGCTGCTCACCTGGGAAAAGAGAAGAATGTGATGAATGCCAAATACAAACTAGTATATGAGGAGCGTGTCAGCTGTAACTTTTAATTTTGTGTCCCAAGAATATCTGAAAATGAATAACTCTAATCCATTCAACTGAAATTATAAGTATTGTAGTTGTAGGAACTTGTAAAAGAACATCATAGCTTGGTTTTTATTACTGTTTTCCTTCCCACAGAGTAGAGAAAGGAGAGCCAAGATACCCTGAACAAAGTATCCAGCCTCTCCCTCCAACATGTTATATTCAGTTCTATTCTAAATTAACAAGGCTTCTGAGAGGTATTGTGTGTGTGAATGTGTGTGTGTGTGTATAATGTTTATGTATGTGTGTATGTGTGTATATATATATATATATATACACATATATGTATTATACATATATGTATATATGTATATATATATATGTGTGTATGTGTGTGTGTGTATGTGTGTGTGTGTATGTGTGTGTGTGTGTGTATGTGTAGAAATGTAGAGGAAGGCTCCATATATGCAGCTAGTGGAAAGCCACTTTCCCTGCTAAGAAAAGACATTCCAGTGAAGCCTGCATGTTGGAGTTCCGATGCTACAATAAGTAGCTGATCACCTATGTTTTACAAACCCCAAATCCTCAGTTATTCTTCCAAGAAAAATTTGGTAGAATTGTATATTAGTTTTCCAGTATTACCTTAGATGAAGCTTACACATTATTTACCATTTTCATTAAGGAATGGAATTTTTAGAAACAATTGAGGTGATTGGGATGTTGACAAAGCATAGGATCCGTTTCTGAAGAAACCGTTGCACAATTAGTGAGGAGAAAATATCCACACTGCCATACAAGAACAATCACACAGTTCCAAGAAACACAATCCTTCTCCTCTTCTTTATTTCTCCTAGAAGTGGAAACCAACTATGGATTCCAACTATAGTAGTCAGGGTAGTTTCAGGAACTTGCTGAGTGTGAGTCCTTGAGAACTCTTGTCAGTAAAATCTTCATTCCCATTTTTGTCATGGTTGACATTGAGATTTATTAATTTGAATATAGATTTTTAAAAATCATGGATGGAGAAGTCCTGAGACATAAGCTTCATGGAATTTGGTTATCTAAAGAGAATCAGTGAGCCACCATGTAGATCCTAGCTTAATTTTGGTAAGATTCCAAAGACAATAATAATCAATGAAAAGCAAACATGGTAATTGCTGGAAATACAGAAAAGATTTATCTGAGAAGAACCTCTTACAGACTTCCTGCTTTGGCTCTAGGACATAGGGGAAGAAAGGGACAGTGTACAATTTTGAAAATGGAAAACTGAGCAATATAACAACACTACTTACCTTGAGTCAAATGCTGTACAAGCTGAGATTTTGCAAGGGAAATTAATCCCTGGTGAATTGTTTCACATGAGCCATTCATATAATTGAGATTTACCAGAGAGACCCAGATGTGTGTCAGAGTCCAGATAGGTGTAGAGAGAATAGGAATGACTGAGAAAACCATGAATAAAGAAATAAATGTATGATGCTATGATCACTCATGCTGAGAGTATAGTCAGGGGCAGAGATTTAAGAAAAAATGAGATTCAGTCTATATCAGAAAACTATCATGGAAATTTAAATGTTTTTGCATAGCTTTTAATGAAAATACTTTTTCAGATCTAACTGATAAAGATAGCAATGCAAAGTGTATATGAATATTCATATTGTATTATGAATAAAGTAATGCAAGGACAAATGCTCGAGGAGGTACACATTTGGTAATATAATCAAATATGTCAAGATTTGTATTGAAACTGAACGGCTAATAGGAAAAAAATCAATGAAATCCAAGTCATTTATGTCTATAGAAGCTATTCATGGTAAATCAATATAAGGGAAGACAGGTAGCCTGTTCAGGAAGCAACATGTTCACTTGGAAATATAAAAATCTGTGGTTTATTTGTAGAAGGTACAATAAAAACAAGGCGAACAGGTACTAACTGGCAATGTCAAGAAATGATGGAAGGTTGATGAACATAAATATTTCTGAGATTTATTGGCCAACCAAATTAGATATTTTGGAAAGTTCCATTCCTTGAAATATTGAAAGAGAAAATATTTTAAATCAGCCAGTTGAAACATACAGCTGACATGAAAGAATATTTGATGGACATTTAAGTACTGTTGCACAAATGAATTCCCATCAGCTAGAATTGCAGTCACAGTTTTTATACTATCAAGCCAGCCAAAATCTCAGCCAGTACAGATACAGGACTCATGCAGCCCAATCTGTTTCAGAGTTGCATTGTAATTTAAAGAATGGATGAAGGAACAGGATTAGATTTTATCAGGATGCTTGCCCATAGTGGTTACTCATGTTCTCATAGAGAGACTCATATTTATGCACACATAGTTGCCTTAAATGTACTCAGTTGCTATTAAAGAGAGAAGTATATGAACTTCAGATGGGACATTGATAATTGCTATTGGATAATATATTTTGCCATCATGTTTTTCCTTGATCATGTGTCTATACTGCATATCACACGACTTACAAAAATATATAGAGTCACAAAGGAAAGATGAGTTCTGTACATGTCAATCCTGTTCCCAATGCATAGTACAAGAAATAATTTCAATATTTTGGAATTTATATTTATTATAGGTGTCTCCTTGAATCTGAACCAACAATTGTCGATGAATCAACAGAAATTACTTTTCTTTAATTGGATATTTTACTTATTTACATTTCAGATATCATACACTTTCCCCATTTGTTCTTCCTATAACTCCACTATACCATTCCCCCTCCTCAGTTTTGCTTTAATATCATTTTAATTATTAATACTTAATGCAAGTATTAAGGTCAGTTCTAGATTAAAGGACTAGCAATAAAATAGATGCAAACTGAAAAGGAACAAGCAAGACATAACCACAAATAGTCAAAGAACAAGCAAGGCAATAAACAAAATTCCATGAATACTCTCATAATCACTTTTTCTAAGCACAACAGCAAATTTCTTATGCTCAGTAAAATGCTATATGCAATTTTATAGAGGAAACTGTTTTCATTTATACATTAAATTGACATCTGGTGTTTTTCAAATGGGAGATCCAGCAAGAACAAGGAATCTCCCATAGATGATTTATTATCAACAATATTTGTCTCAAAAATTCTCTTGAAGCCATTTTTTCTTTGAAAGGCTTTCCCAATGTGAATCTCAAACAAGAAGCCTTAAGATAATACAACCTTCAAAGAGTTATGACATTGTGAATATTATTATATCCATTAAATACCCAAAAACTAGTAACAGGAAAAAAAAATCACTGCTAAATTATTTGTAGGTCTGCTATTTACAATAAATAAAAAGAAAAAATGTTAGATCACTCTACATTTTATGAATGGATTCCTTTTTTTGTGGCTGAAAATGTCACAATTTTAAAGACTTTAATAAGCTTTCCTCTGGTGAAGCCTTTCATGAGATCCTCTTAAATCGTCCTATGTAATATATTTGTTGAAACTTTTCTATATTAAATGTGTTCTCTACATACATTTTCTACTTTGATATGTTCATATCACTGTCCCTCCAAGAAAACAAACCCAGATCTCACAGTATGTGAAGAAATTTGCTTGTACATATTTAGAAAATTTATCAGATACTTGTTTGTCTTGATAGACATCAGAATGCATTGTTTGAACTTGAAATAGTTTCTACATATTTACCTTGTTAAATACTGTAGGTATATTCTCATGATTATCAATTTTATTTTATTCTTATCAAATATTAACTATCAAAAGAAGCACAAAGAGAATGGGAACACAGGATCAGAGTGTTGGTAATAGGAAGGGCAATAACAACTCATCAAGGAAGGATCAAGGAATGAGTATTTTAAGTAGATCACTACGACCAAGCGGCATTGAAGCCACATGTGCAACAAGAATGGAAGGTTAATAGAATAAGGTTCTGATAGATGTTTTGAAAAGAATGCTGTCTACATGATTGTAAGAGAGTGGAAGTGTGTCTGTACGTGTGTGTGTGTGTGTGTTTGTGTAGGTGTGTAGGTGTGGTTATAGAAACATCAGGGGTATGTGGGAGAAGGTGATTGTGAGAGAAAGAAGGGAGGGAATGGTCAGAGGGATGACACAGCATGCTCCTTAGGTTTTATCAGTTTCATGAAAAATGGAGTGAACTGGATTGTGATTTAACTAACAGACTGCTTCTTTCTGATATTTCTGTAGGAATGATTGTTGCATGTATAGATTTATGATTGGTGTGGGTTGGCTAGTCTAGTGTGGGTGATGCTACTGTTGGATAACTGGTCCTGGTTTTAATAATAAAGCTATTATGAGCCTGTTTTGAACTCTATTTTTTTCCTGCATTCTGTTACTTGCCTTGTGATCATACATTGATTTTTTTCTTCATGATGAAATCTGTATTGAAATAAGATTTTAATTTCCATTTTTTTTCAAGTTGCTGCAGGTCAGTGTTTTATGACAGCCATAGAAACACAACCCAAGACAGAGACGAAAGAACAGAAAATTAAATTGAGTACCATGTAAGTATCAAATTGATAAGGTATCATAGCACTTCTGTTTGGACATGTAAGTGATGAAAAAGAAAGATTTACAAGATCACACTGTTATTGAGAAGATGATGGTGTTGAGTGTATTACTTCATGGATGGGTGTGATTAGGAAACAAAAAAAAAACCTAAATTGTAGCATTCCTTAATACTTACTAGAAGGCAACTCTTGAATAATGTGTATGGGTGACTTTGTAGAAGTTGCAGGAGGTAGAGACCTGTAAATAGTCAAAGTTGACTCCACTATCATTTTTTGACATTGTTAAAATTCATGTTAAAATGGATATACATTTAACATTAAATGGCAACAATTCCTCAAGCCATTCATATTTTTATTGTGATTGTCTAATAATTATTTTAACATAGCAATAACTTCATAAAAAACAAATCTTTTTTTTTTACTTTTCAATAAAATATTATTTGACAGGGTAATAGCTGAACCATCTTAGTTTTACATTTGAAATTGAATACCATATATAACAATTTTAATCCACTAATGATAAAATATTTTTCATCAATGGTGATGATATAATATACAAATAGTAATTAAGGTATAACTATATTTAGATACTTTAACACATCCAGCTCAAATTACTTCCATCAAACCCTTAGAGAGATACTATTTTATCAAAATTTGCAAAGGGTCAGTTATAGCTTAGAAATTATATTCTTAAATACTATGAATTATTCTTAAAAAATACTTTGCCTCTAAAAGCATCATACATGCACAGAGACATTGTGCTGAAACTTATGGACAATAGTTCATAGAAAAACCATTTTGGAGGTAGATCTGGTAGGAATAACATTAGCATACATATCCTGATATTCGTGTGCCTTAATCCTATTAGTACTATAAGGTAAGGTGACCAAACACATGACTTCCTTAAACTGAATTTGATGGGAATGTTTTAATATCTGGCCCATAATAAATGTTCTTTTTAGGAAAAACAGATCATTCCTTATGTTTCTAAAGGAAAACAAACACATGCTGCATGGAAATATATTTACACCTAGTTTCAGAATAGCTACCAGTGCTCTATGTATATTTAAATTTCATTAAACAAAATTGTGTTTAGATACAGCCAGTAATTCTGTGTGTTTTCTGCATTGCATAATATATCTTCAACAGTCATGTGATCATTCTAGTTCAGGTCCTATGAGCTGTATTCATCAAAATAGCACAAACTCTGACATATACCCCTTTAATATTTGTTCCTTAATATTTAAAATGACTTTTGAGTTGAAATATATCTAAACATTTTCTACTATCATATACATTTCTGGATACTAATCTCTTTCACATGTTACAAACTATTTTGTGGGTTTTAAATGATATTTATATCTATAGTATCATGTCATTTTCATAATTTTTATCATGGATCAAAGTGGTACAGCCAGAGGCCTTTGATAAGAAGCTCACATAAATGCCCACCAGTGGCTACTTTCCTTTCTTCTAGTTCTGAAGCTTGCACAACTTGGGGAAGAACCATGTGGAGGTAGATCTCAGATTTCCTGACAAACTAGTTCTCCCCACCTCCTAACCTTACATCACAACACCTGAGTATTCATTAATGAATCTCCAATTAATTTTTAAACGTGAGTTTTTGCCCCACATTGAAAAGCCATGCCGTTTGTAATGGTAATTAGTTAATTTGCTCTAAACTCATATTGAGTATGAACACACCTCTACAAACTCCCAAGTGCTTTGAATTCATGAATGAAAGACACACACATGCCAGCTTATTTTCAATATGCCGAAACTAGCTCAATGCCTAGGTCCCTCCTCAATATCCATGTGGCTAACTCATTCCCATCTGATATTCCTGAGTTAATACTTACTAAATCTATATTTTATCCTTATTGCCCTAGACTCTACTGGGAAGCCTCCCGGGGCTATCTTCCCATTGCACCTATATTTTGGACATCTCACAATCCTGTACATTCCGAGTGTATTCTATCTCTTATGCCCTTGTCATGGGGGAGCACTCTTCAGATTTTCTGTGAATTGATAGATGAATTAATTGACTTTGTTTAAAGTAACTATATCAAATAAGTACTGCTCATATGAATGTGGATAAGGGATTGTTCACTGGTACATTCACCGTCCTGTAAAAAGGAATGCAGATTCCCTCAAATGTGCCTCTCACTCTCCAGAATCTATAGAATACAGACCTATATATTTCTCAATTTTTTAATTCAGTTGATTTTGTAAAATGTTTATACATTTTTTCTGTGAGTTCACTGTGTAATAGCACATTCAAGTCCAGAAGCAATATTTGATTTTTCTCCTCCACATTTCCTATCTCTAATAGCCTCTACCTGCTCTTGCCCTACTACATTTCTTACTGTTTTTCCAGAGGCATAGGTAGATAGATTAAGTAAAAATAATCTTAATGGCATAAGAAATTCTTATATATGAAATAGATTACTAGGAAAAATGAAAAGAAGACCAGAAATCTCAACATAAAAAATTCTGAGGGGACTCATGAAGTACATAACCCAAAGCTCCACTGGAAGAACACAGACTTGGGACAATTTCATTCCTGACTAATATTTTCATAACCCATTAATTTGGCTCTCTGTGAGGCTCAGCCTTTTGTCATTTTCAAAAAATATTTTCACTAATTGTCAGGAGGAAAAGCACTCACCATGTTTTCTTTCTTGAAAACTCTCATCCAGACTTTTAGTGGATCTCTATTCAGACTAATAAAAATGACTGACATGAGAAAAGCCTTAGATGATGTAGTGACAGTCTTACATTCCTATGATTTGTTTTTGAGTGATAGAACTGACACAACTATGGTTAATAGAGATTAGTCCATAAGACATTTTCACCTCAAATAGTGGTAAAGAAACTATGATGATTCTGATCCTAAAATTTGAATCATTTGTGAACTTTCATATTTTATGCCTGACAATTTCTTCTGAGTAATTCTGGTAGGAGGAATATGACTGTGAGTGAAGCCCAGAGAACAATGCTATTCCTGGGTTGCTTAACATGTGATAGATTTTACGTGGATACAACTTTGAATTGACAGTCATTCTTCTATTCAATATGTTCTTATCTCAAACTCACACTCTGTGCACATGAGCTCTGAATATTAAGTGTAACCAGTTAATCCAAGCTGTCTAGCCAAGTGGAAGTACTCAGATTTCTGTGTTTCTTCAGTCTAAAATCGCCTGGAAGTTCTGTAATAAACTAAAAATAAATTATCTAAATTTTGCCTAAATACAGTTTAGCAGAGCTATAATTGAATTATTGGTAACTTTGAGAGTTAGAAAGGAAGGTTCTAGATTTGTGTAGGGAAACTTTGTAGTGGGATGAGTAATCTAAGGATGGTTATACCTTTCTCCATAAGTGACAATGCTATAAAAATCCAGACCTTTTCTTTCATAGAGAACTCAGGAAGCTACCAAGATATGTATAGGAGAAGCTGAAAACTACCAGGTGATTGTCCTGAGATAGTACTGCCATGGATCAAAATCTATGACAGATTTGCTTTTTGATGCAAGGCCAAGGAAATTACATTTGAGGAAAAATTCCAGCTATCAATATAATTTTCCTGTCAATATTAAATTTATAACAATTACTAGGTAGTGACTAGGTAGTGACTGACCCTTTTGAGCAGATTTCTGCAGACATATGGATATGTACTATATTGTAGTCATGGTATATATACAAATAAAAAATGATTGTGTAGAAGTCTAGATTTTATTCAAATTGCTTTAGAAAGAAAGGTTTTTAAAAATGATCTCAGTTGCTAGAAAGATGTAATAATTTAGATTCGAGTATAGAATATGACTACTCCTCATAATAATAAGAAAATGTTACATAGTAAGAAATGCAATGAGCTTTCATAATTACAATAAAAAGAATACTATCCTTGGGCAATTTTGTGTCATAGGAAAAACATTTAGGTCCAAGGATAAAGTCACAGGCTTGAACTATAATAAGGCAAGGCCATGTTAAAACTATTGCTTTGAACTTATAATGAGTATGTTCTAATAAAGGACTGCTTTTATCTTAATATCAACATACTTCTATAACTCTTATTCTATGTAACATTTAATATCTGAGGAAATTTTCTAAAGAAATTTTTTCAATTAAAAAAGACAAGAGAATATAAATAAAGTGGATGGCTGAATGGTTTGGCTTAGGGAGCTTTGCTCCTTCTGTCCATCCATCCATCCATCCATCCATCCATCCATCCATGCATCCATCTGTCCATCAATCATCCATGCAAATATGTCTCTCTGTTTGTCTGTATGTATGTGGGTAAACATATATGCATATGTGTAAGCTTGCATGAATACTCGTGACAGATTTAATGTTTGAATGTGCATGTGTCTGTGCATAGTTGCCTGTATTAGCATCTTGATTCTTTTGACTTCCTTCCTCTCTAGTTAGCAAAGATTTGGCCATTTTAGCCAAGAGGCTTCTGGCTGATTTTCCAGGGAAAGGAGCACCAGCAATAAATCCTTTCACTTAATCCCCTGCTACTAAACAGCATGTATTAATTGCAAGATATAAGTGCTTATTAAAGCACAATAATAAAGGGTTAAGAAAGAGATAAATTTTGAGCCCATAATGAAGCATAGAACAGTTAAAAAGAGTTAAGTTCTTAGTAGAGGACAGTATGAAAGAGTTAAGCATCCCTAGTTCTTATTTAAGAATAAACAAATAAATCACAAAAAGTTATGTTTAATAAGGCACAGTGTAAAAGAGAAAAGAAGCCAGAAATTTTTTAACCATAGAATTAGCAAGACAGCTTTTAGAAACTTTAGGAGTTATCAGCAAGCATTCAGTTTAGTTTCATAGCTAGAAGGCCAGAGACCATTAATCTTTAAACTACACATGGAGACTATGAGTCTTTAAACCAAAGTCAGATGATGTGTCCTACTTAAAGCCCATTCCAGGCTGGCCAGGCTCCTGGCAGAAAGAGAGGAATGACCATACTTACTCAACACATCATCACAGTGATGAAGCACAATTGGCCATTTCTGTCTTTTCTTTCCTATGGTCACTGTTTAGAATTCAAAGTATGACTTCTGAGGAAGAAAAATGTTGCAGCAGGTACAGTACATGAAGTGCTGAACTGTCTTTCGGATGGCTCTCCTAGATGCCTGTTCTACAGATGTGCACCTTCTCCATTATAGATTACTTCCTTCTCCAGTGTATGTGCAAAGAACTCTACTAGCCTTGTGAAAGACATTAGGTAAGAGAATCCTATTGTGAAGTTCAGAAAAAATAGAAGAAAATGATAATAAAAATAACTACAGGGACAAAAATGTGACTCAGTTGTGCAAAGATACACTGGATATATGAAGCCGTGGGTTCTCACTGAAGCACTAGAATATAAGTTTACTTTGACTGAAGAAGGCTTTATGATTTTCAAGCCTTGTGTCCCTAATTCTAATACAGATAAAGCTTGGAAGCATGTTTTAATCTTCAGTTGTCCAAGGCCACTTGTTAGACAAGTTGTTGCCAGGAACAGCTAGAAGAAAGAAAGAATCAATGTCCTTCCATGGAATATTAGAAACATTGGTCCCAGGGAGGGGATCCTAACGTGTACTCTGGCTGACATACCCAACCACTCCACTCTTTGTAAAATCTAAATTAAAGAGATCATGCTTTTTCTCCATGCTGCTTGCATTGTTTGTTTCTGAAGATATGCTAGGCTTTTACTCTTTTGTTTCTGTTGTTCAGTTAATGTTTAACAAACATCTGGACATTTCACTATTAATAGAATCTAGGTAATGAGGTAAATTATGAAATCATTTCTTATTTGGTTCCTTACAGCTTATACATTTTAATAAAAAGTGTATCAATGGAAGGAATTCCTTGAGAAATATAATTGTATTTTGGCTGTTACATAAGGCATATATAATTGGGAATTATTTAACATTACTAGAAATGGAACTAGGGGAGTATTTTCAGAACATTTCCTACAAACAACATAGAACATTATGTGTAGTTACAATGACTCCATAATACATGATATGGAGAATAAGTGAAATTTAAGCATTGTGGCTCAGAAGTCAGATTACTCTGTTCTGAGCATCTGGGACAATTCTTGATTCCCATTGTGTTTGTTTAATATGTTATATCTGGTTTCACTTTTATCATGTTTCTCAGATTACTTTTCCAACTTAGGCACTATCTCTTAACATCATTCTTTTCTGATTATCTATTTCAAGGGCTACTCTAAATAAAATAAATCACTCTTATCTTAATGGTAAATACTATTTTTGGAAATATCTACATGTCATAACATGTAATGCTCTATCCTTGTAATCCTTATGACTATAACAATTTCCCCCTCAAGTAGAACCCCCATAGCATTATAGTTATAGGTCTCTTCTTGTTGACATTACACCATCTCTGTGATTGATTTCTATGTCATTGATGCTTGACCTAATCTTAGACACTTGGCTTATAGCTGTGTAGTAAAATATAATATAGAAAGTAGATAATAAAAATAAAAATAAATAAATGAAAATTTGGAAACTGATGGCACTGGGCAAATTGTAGTGTTCTGAATGATACTGACACTATTCAAAAGAATCAAAGAGTTACAATGCAATCCTGTGCTAAAAGAAAATTCTTACTGTAAGCTGTGGCTGATAATGCTAGTTGTTTCCCCCTGACTTCTGCAAAAACTGTCTTGCACAGGACTACGCTTTAAGCATTATAATTGACATGTTGGAGTGTTTATCTGTGGCTGCTAGTGAAAATCATCCTTGCTTGGCTTAATGACTTTCCATGGTTTTATATAGAAATGTAAGCAGAATCAATATATTCTTACTTGAGTATACAGCCTCTCCCTCTCTGCTTTGATATGTAACTCTGTGCAAGGTAACATTGCCTCTTAGAAGTGTAGCATTCATATGTCCTAGTAGTATGAAGGAGAAAGGCTTCATATATATGAATATGGAAAAACATGTTCATTCTTCTTTGAAAAAAACTTCTGGACAGCCTTTTATAGCAGCTTCCACACTCCAGGAACTAGCCCATCAACCATGATTTGCAAATAATCCCACAGACTTCATTGGATTTTGAGAGTAATATCCATGTATCACTGAGTACATACCTTGCATGTCCTTTTGGGTCTTGGCTACCTCACTCATATTGTCTAGTTCCATCTATTTGCCTTCAAATTTAATGGTGTCCTAGTCTTTAATAGATGAATTATATTTCATTGTGTAAATGAACCACATTTTCTGTATCCATTCTTCGGTTGAAGGACATCTGGGTTGCATAAAATTTCTGAATAGTATGAATAAGGCTGCTGTCAATGTAGAAGAGCAGCACATGTCCTTGTGATATGGTAGAACATCTTTTGGGTATATTCCCAGGAGAGGTATAGCTAGGTCTTCAGGTATAAGTATTTCCAATTATTTGAGGAACCAGTAGATTGATTCCAGAGGGATTGTATCAAATTGCAAACTCATCCTCAATGGAAGAATGTACCCACTGCTCTGCAAACTTGCCAACATATCCTAATACTTAAGGTTTAGGTCTTGGCCATTCTGATTGGTATCAGGTGGAAACTCAGGGTTATTTATTTTGCATTTCCATGATGACTAAAAAATGTTGACCATTTTCTTAAGTTCTTCTTGACTCTTTTAGATCCCTATGTTGTGAATTATCTGTTTAGTTCTGTAACATATTTTTAATTAGGTAATTTGGTGTTTTGGAGTCTATCTTCTTGGATTCTTTATATATTTTGGATATTAGCACTCTGTCAGATGTTGGGTTGTTAAAGATTTTTTTCTCATTGCTTTTGGCTGCCTTTTTTTCTTATTTAGAGTCTCCACTGTGTTACAGAAGCTTCCAGTTTTATGATGTCACCATTATAAACCATTGGTCTTAGAGCCAGAGTGACTGATGTTCTCTTCAGGAAAATTGCTCCTGTGCCAATGTGTTAAAGGATATTTCTCACTTTCTCTTCTAATATATACAGTGTTACTGTTGCCAGGTACCTGGTTTTATGCTGAAGTTCTTGATTCACTTGGACTTCAGCTTTGTGAAAGTTTATAAATATGGATCTCATTATATTCTTCTACATGCAGACTCAAACAGACATACATGCTATGTTCTCAATGATATTAGTCAAAAAAGTTCAGAAAACACATTAAATACTTAAGGGTTTATAACAAGAAAGACAGTGAGGGGTTATGTTCTATGGAGGGGTGTTGAGGTTTGGGGGGATGTGGTATCTCAGTGGGCCCATGCTGAGGCATCACTTCACCCTAATGGAATAGCCACAAGAGGGTATAACATAAAATAGGGTTTATTCAGAGAACTGGGAGGGGTGTGAAGAGGGTAGTAGAGGGAAAGAATGGGAGAGAGAGGAAAAGAGAGAGAGAGAGAGAGAGAGAGAGAGAGAGAGAGAGAGAGAGAGAGAATGAGAGAGGAGAAGAGAAGTAGAGGCCAGCCATGAGTATGTGGAATGTGGAATTGGGACTGAGCAAGAGAAAGAAGGCAGGAGAGGAAGAAGAGAGCAAGTGAGGGAAGGGGGGACTAGAAGTCCCTTTTATTGTGGGTCAGGCCTACCTGACTGTTGCTAGGTAACTGTGGGGTGAAGCTTAACTGGAAGTTGCAAGGTAACTGTGGTGATGAAGTTTCAACAGAATGCTAGCATTCCCTGACTTTGGTTTAATTAAAAAGGAAAACTAGAAAATGCTATGCCAAAGCAGGAATAGGGTCATTGTGATATCTGACTACTTCTGCCTTGCTTTGATGGCAATATGTCCCTAGGGAACATAGAAGAATGAGTATGGGGTGTATTTGTTCAGTCTTAGAAGATTGACTGTTTCCTGCTGTCTAGAATCTGTGGAGCCATCTGAGGATAGGTCAGAAAAAACAGGTCCAGTAGAAGTGTCTGTTTCTGTGAGGAGTGTGGAGCATCAAGAAGTTGCTTTTCTGGAGCTGTCCTAGATGTAGTAACCAACTGGACTTGACAAGATGCTGGAAACACATTATTATAGGTAGAAAATAAGATTAAGTACATTTGGGAGAAAGAACCTTTTTTTTCTTAAGATGTACATTTGAAACCCAGAGGAATCCCACCTTTTGGAATGTGTAGTATGTGGGAACTTTAGGCAGATGTACTTAACTGGATGGAGCCAATTTGGTCCATGAGAGGTAGATCTGAGTGGGTTTCCTGTAGCTTATAAGTTTACAAAAGAGATAATATGAACAGTCTTTAGGATGGACCTTTTGTTGAGTCAAAGGAATAGGAATTTGTGATTGAAAAGTTGGACCATATAGTGGAATGTTCATTAGAGTTAGGCAAATTTGTAGAAACTCAGGTAATATTAGGACAATGGCATAGCAAGAAGAGGAAATATGAATCATTAAATCAATGGAAACCAAGTTTGGGTAATGAGGTAAGATAGTACATCCCTGAAAGCTTTTTCTACCTGGAGAGCTATAGTTATCTTAGCTGTCAATGTAGTCAGAAGTCTGGGGAATAAACAATAATCTAGGAGTTATATTATGTAAAATATGACAGAAACCACTAGCCAAGAGTTCCCTGTGGTCTCCATGGCAACTTTGGCAAAATCAGTCTGTCTTTCAAGCACAGAAGATACAGGGCTTTTTCTCTGTGAATGGAAACACATGGCATGAGAAATGACTTTCTTTGATTTAGCCAAGTCATTTGACTCAGGATATCTAGTTTTGTCCGCCGTGTTGTTCAGTGATTATCATATCACAGTCTAGGCCGTATCTTGCAGTTGTGTCCACATGTTCTGAGACCTCATGGAAGAAACTGTTAGAGGCTTGGGGAATTCTGTCTCTCATAATCTTAATAATTATCAAACTTTTGACAAAAGTGCAGAATATATCAATTGGTTATATCTGAATAGAGCACACTATGATTTAATAGCAGTAATAAAAATCATAATCTATCAAGACAGGATAGGAATGAGAATCTTAAGTAACTTGGACAAATTGTCTAAGTAGTGAATAGTACATTTTTATATTAGTAAAGAAACATTTGTCTAGGACCAGAAGAGGTGCTAAGAGTAAGGGATTGACATCTAACAGTGCTGGCAGGCAAGCCATGGGAATGGCTTGTTTGTGGCACAAGGGACCAGCTGGCAGACATGCATGTATGAGCACAGTTGAGGCAACAAGCATGCTCTTAGGAAGGTTTGGGGTTGGAATGAGTGCATAGCCTGTAGCCTGGAACTGGTAGCTGCTGGTGGTGGTAGTGGCTGCAGTGTGTCTTCTAGCAGGAGAAGTCACAATCAAGTGATTCCAGCTGTCAGAGTCTGTGGTGGGCAAAGAAATGGAAGCACCTGAAATAGTTTGTTCAGCATCCCAGCAACATGCATGCTACTCTCCCGGAACTGATCCATGACCAGTTTATAAGTCCAAGCTAAAGATCATATGTGGGCTACAAAGTGCAACTGTAACAGAGGGCTACCATGTCTGCCCTCAGTGAGAGGCTAGTCACATAATCCTTCAGAGGCTTGCTGCACCAAGGTGAGGGGATACCCAGTGGAGGACCATTCTCTCAGAGCTGAGGGGATGACGTTGGGGGAAGAACTCTGTGAGGTAAGGAGTTGAAAGTATGGGTAGCCTTTGAGATGTAAATAAATAAATTAATTAATACAAAGATAGCATTATAGGAAAAAGGTTAAATTAACAGGCATTGCTGTTTCACAATCAGTTGTGGAAGACTGTCCACTAAAATTTTCCAAAATATAAAGTTTGTATTAGTCATCATTTCCTATAAGATAATAATTAACCAAATGTTTATTATAAACAGATCTACTTCTATGTCCTCACCCTCACCAAACAATTTTTTTCTTTAAATTTGTGGACAGACCCTCTGGTTTTACATATGATATAGTACTGATCTTTCATAAATCCATATATACAGCAATACCTGAAAAAATAAAGGAGACACCAATATATTATTCCCTTAGACTTCAAGCTCACAATTGCTTGTTTGTTTTTTTTTTTTGTTTTAAACCAAGATATGCCAATTAATGCTGCACAAATAAGCAGGTGTGTGAGGTCATATTCTCAGTTAGTATTATGACACAAACAGTAGTATCGGCTCCACGAAATGTGACTCTATACCATGTATATATCTACAGCATAACTTCCCACAACATGTAACAAGAACTCTGTATACTTCATATTACTTGCTAAACATTTTTATCTCATTATGTTTTGTGATAGTTGTATGCAAGTTTTTCTGTAAGTTCAGTGTGTAATAGCTATGCCATGTCTAGAAGACAGTAACTCCTAACTCTCCAACTCATTTTCTTCCTCTTGCATTTTCACTTTTTAATTAATCATACATTATTTCCCCATCTCATTTTCTGGTTGAAATAGATTAACAAGGAATACAGATGTGAGCTCACTGACTTGGCAATGGGAGAAGGCAGGGTTACTTATTCCTAAAAACATAGTTTTAAAATAAATTAAGAGAGTGCTAAGGGACAGATGCATAGAGAGGAACAACATGAAATAAGGGAGAATGTGTGGTCCTTTTGGAACACAATAGTACAATTGGGACCCTAATAATATTTCATGTCTAGCAGCAGTAAAGAGAGTAGTATGATTCTAACCCTATGAAGCTAGATATCATGTTTGATCTGATTTCAGTGTTTAGAGATTTCTCCTCAATAATCCAGAAAAAAAAGAAGGTGACTGAAATGGAGTCAAAGGCTTCAATACTTTTATGTGTTTGGAAAAAGTGGGCAGACACTACTAGATCAATTGTTCTCATTCTGTGGATAACATCACACCTCATTTTGTGGTCAAATATAACTTCTTTACATGAACCACTGAAAACAGTAGTATTTATATTACAATTTGTAACAGTAGCAAAACAATTGCACCAATTTAGTATAATGATAATAATTTTATGTTTAGTAGTCAACAAGGAATTTTATAAAATGAAACAATAATAAGGTTGAGAACAACTCTCCCTATCTATGCTTGAAAACAGACAAAGAAGTTAGACTGTACCACTCAATCTCTTCTTATCAAATACTCTGATTGACAAACCGCAAACTATGATTATCTATGTGCAACCACTATGTGTACGTTTTCTGGTGTCAAAGTAAGGTCACGTATTTCCACCCAGCCCCATGCTCCAAAAAAAAAATAAGACTTAGACTCTCTCTCTCTCTCTCTCCATATATATATATATATATATATATATATATATATATATATACACCTTGGCTATATACATAGGCTCTTCTCTGACTAGATCATATCACAATAGAAACCATTTATTCTGATCTACATTCTGCAACATGGCTGGTCACTTATGCACAGGTACCATGCAGCCACCTTGTCAGAACTTCCCAGGTGAACCTCCAAGGCCTGCATATATCCGCATATATCCTAAATTGTTTCTGTCTCCTGGTTATCCCACATTCTACTCTACCTCTCCTGTAGGCCATAGGTTTTTTAAATTGATAGTTGCCACATTCAATCCAACACAAGATACTCTTTCTACAGTCTGGGCAAAGGCAAACAATCTCAATATTTTGTATCTTTTTCTACCTGGAATAAACTTGTTGTTCTTTGATGTACTGAAAATAAACTTTAGTAAGTTTGATTTGAGTACAAGGCAGGCCGAGTCTGGAACCAAGAGGATGTGATCAAGTGAATTAGCATGGAAGGTTATATCTCTCTATAGAAAAACAAAAATTAGAGTACTTGGTATCTAAGGAGATTTGAGTATTTGTTGAAAAGTAAAAATTCTACTAGAAGCTTGTCTAGATATGCTCTTAGATACTATAGTAAAAGAGGCATGAACATGCTTATTCCACTGTGCTCATATACAGTTCTGTACTTTACTTAGGTCTCTATATGGGTTATACTAAAATACTTCTATATGATGAAAATAGAACTGTAAAACAGAAACTGTTAAGCTAGACTATCTGGCAGATAACAGCTATAGACTTGTAGATGTCCTCCCTATATATGTGTGCCGTTTCCACTACATGTACTTGTTGCAGTAATATTTTAAAACAGTGATACCCAATCTGGTTATTGCTTAATCGGCCACCATCTTTCCAACTAGCTTAGGCTTAAGAATATGCCTCTGTCTCTTGACTAAGAACGCTGTCTTGTCTCAAAGACACTGGCCCTACCACCCACAAACGACAGCACGGGTGATGGCTCTGCCAATCTTCCACGCTGTCTCCACAAGGCTGGGCTGTGCCCAGACCATCCCGCCATCAATGTGGTACCTGGTAAAAATGAGACTCTAATTGTTAAAGATTATCTAATAGCTTTATATATTTGGTAATGCTTAAATATCAATATGCCTACACAATTGGAAGGTTTAACAAATTAACTAATTTAGATATAAGTTGTTACCCAGGACTGCTCTCAGTACATGAGTGTTCATCCATGGCTCCTACATCTCTGCCACCCCAGCTCTGACAACTCTGCTTTCCCATTGTGTGTACAAAAAACTCACCTTGTCTTGCAAAAGCAACTAAGCTTTAGGGTTTTTTTTTTTGATTATATGGATGAAGGAAATTAAAATTTAAAAGAATAATAATAATAATTTCAGGGCCTAAGGAGTTTGCCAATTGGGAGAATCGTTTCAGAATATTTAAAACTTTGAGCTTTTTCTGTAGCACCAGAACAATCAGTCCAGTGGGAAAATGAATTAACGTTTTCAAAGAAGACTAAACAGTTTTCTAAGACTGTTACTCTAAGCCTGAGATGTCTAAAACTTGGGAACTTATGTCAAATTACAAAAGCTCAGATCTCAAAGCTAGACAAGCTGCCACCAACAACTAATAAGGGATAAGGTTTAAAAAATTATAGTGATTTAAAAGTTGGTAAAATTAATGAAAAAGTACACATGGAGGAACACAGGGCTAAATCTAAATATGTAGCGTAAGTTGGTCTTCTCCGACATGAATTGGAGGAGAGGCCCTTGGTCCTGTGAAGGCACAATGCCACAGTGTAGGAAAATTGCCAGGTGGTGAAAATGAGAATGGAGATAACTTTTGTTATGTAAGTAGAGAAAATATTCAATACAAATTATAAAAGATGGTAAAATCATGATATTTACCTTGATGTGATATGTTACTCTTACTTTCAGTGTTTACATTAGCACATCAACATGACAGTGAGTAAAAAGTATGACAATATTAATAACATTGGTGACTACCTCTAGGACATTAATTTTGTAAGAAACATATGAATGAAAACTTTTCATAGAATGAGACATATGAATACTATTACTGAACTCTGAGATGTTATATATGGGTTAGTACTCAGTAGAGCTCTAATTCCAAATATGTGATGATCAGAAAAGTAAAACACAGACACTTGCTTGTTCTCTAATATTTCAATCCTGTATTCAGAAAACACTACTGAAACTAAAGGAACAGAGTATAAAATCAGAGCTGTATATGTAATAGAATAAATGAATACATAGAATGAATACCACTGTGGTTCTTGAGTTATATCTATTTTGTTGATCTTTGCTTATATGAGATTAGTTGCACAGCTAAGTGTTGACTCGGTCACCTGCATGATGGCTCTGCCATATGAGCACCTGGGATTTACTTATAGGGTACACATAATAAAACACAGGCATACTGGTACTTGAATGAAATTATGGAAGACTATGGAAGGTTGTTGAATTCTACTGAACAGATTACCTAGACTGTTGGGCAAATTTCATATCTATGAGAAACACTATCTTAATCAGTCTGTACATGGTACATGTAATGGATATTTAGGTTGAACTCTTGAATTCTGAAATGATTGTTTTGCATGCCTTATTCTTATACCATAAACAAGCTACGTTTCTTCTATGTACTGAAGTAAAACTATTGAAGTACAAACACTTTCAGAGTGTCTACTATAGTTTATTGAGCTGATGGAAGATGAAAGGTAGATTTTCTGAAGTATGATAACTCTGAAAGGGCACTCTTTTTCTAGGAGATGTTCCCATATTCAAGAACACAGAAATTCCTTAATTAAACTCAGCTGTTACTCATAAAGTATAGATATAAAAATACAGAATGGTATATTGATAATAGTGATTTGAAGGAGATTTGAAAGTACATAATGAGACTTTCTTTTTTCAAATGTTCAATATACATATCATAATAATTTAAACATGAATTACACTGAAAAAAATTAGTTGTGACCACAATGCAGACATTTATGTAACCACATGTAGAAAATTACATACAAACAAGGAATTGTTGGATATATACATATGTTTAAGCATTTCTTTCTAAAGCAAATACATCATAAAGTATTTCATTATTGCTATGACACTGTGAGATTCTGTATGCAGTGATTGTATTTTAAGCAGGGCTTAAAAGTATTTTTTTTTATATTCCAAGCTTCTCTATTATGTTATGCTTTAACAGTGATAGATATACCATGTATTAATATAAATAGAAAATATAACTATTGAAATTGGGGAAACGGACAGAGATAAGTAACAAAGAGTCAACTGCTAGCTGTACATGGCTGGCTGTATTCTCAATTAGAGAATTCAAATATTGGAAACTTTCTTTTGAGAGCAAACATCTAGGTCCAAGTAGCTAGCTAGATACATTATCAGCTACCAGGTACAACTGACTGGTTTTGTCTATTGTTAACTGGAGGCAGAGCCACAGTTAAATTACATTTTCTCCTGTCCTCCACTTTGACTTATTTTGACACCCAGGGAAGAAGAAGAGATAGATGAATAACAGACTCTGATGAAGATCTAATTTACAAAATGCATTGACTTCCAAGCCTAGATATTAGAATGCATATATTCCTTGATGCAGAAATAAGGGGAGCTAAAAAATATTGTCTGTAGTAAGGGATTTTACATTCAGGCTACTGTTCATAACATAGGAATTAGCTGGTCCTAGGTATACCCAAAGCCTGACTATAAACTTTCACGGAGAAAGAAGTATGCTCATAAAATAAAAAACATCCAAAACCATGGAAGGTTGCAAAGGTATAGATAGTTTGATTCTAGTTATTCCTGATCTAAATCACCTGTACTTGATTTCTGTGAAGTAAATACATTATTTCCTCAGAAAGTGTTGTTTATGCGTTCAGATGTGTCATTCGTGCATCAGTCATGAAATGCTTCTTCATCTGGAAGGCTAAAATTCTATGTATCTGATATATCTAAGTGTTAAGAAATTGCATTGCTACCTTTCTTGGTTGAATCATCTCAACTCTGTCTTAATTGACCATCAGGTAAGACCCTAAATTATCTCATCCTCAAATGCTCCAAAATAATGGAAATGTTTAGAGAATTAAATTAACCTAGGGTGAAAAAACCAGCAAGTATAAGAACTATTATTTCCCAGAAAACAATGAATATATAAACTGTGATTAAAACTTGAACCTCTGAGACTTTCAGTGTCTACAAGAAGAAAACAATACCATCTTTAAGGATAACAACATTATTTTCCATAGAGAGCTTTGAATAACAAGTAACAGTTCTGGCCTATGTTGCAGCTTGAAGCTTTCTGAGAATCTAAAGGTAACAGGTGAGAAGTGTCTTTGCCATACCAGTTCCCACAATCATTCTCCCAACAAATGCACTGCTTTATTTTCCTTATTTTTTTGAAGGTAGTGATAAAATTAATTCTGGAATATTTATATGTATATTATTTTTGTGTTAGTATTTGTGGGGCAGTGAGTTGTGAGAGGCAGCTGCGTACCTGGTCGAGCACAGGTCTCGAACCCCCCATACTAAACTAATGGGATGCAAGGTGTTCGGCCTTGCTCCTGGGCCTTGGTGCCTTTCATTTATCCACAGCCCCTCCCAAAGAAAGGTTTGTGGTCTTAGGTCACATAGCACAGGTAGAGGGCATGACTACAGGCTGCAGAGCCTCAAGATATCTCCATATTAATGAGATACCTAAAGGCCAGAGGGTGTAGCCAATTAAACATTCCTTCTCAGGCCCTCCTCCTTGCAAAAGATATTTAACCTCATATTTACCCAGAGGAAATGGGGTACAGCTTCAACCACTTTCCTCCATGACAATAAACCTTTTAAAACCATGGATCTCCTCTTATTTGGGGGCCCACCATGGAGAACCTTAGAGGGACCATTCAACCAATGAGTCACCACCTAATCTCCTGCCAGAGGACCTCTCTTCATTCCAGCCATGGAGACCTGCCAACTCAAACAAGATAGCTGAGCCAGCAATGACCCACTGAAGTGAGTCACTAAGACCAAGAGTCTCTACCCTTCAGGGCACCACTAGAGCTTCTCTCCTTCGACTTTCTCAGCTGCGGGCCTGTCCAGCCCATATGCCCATGTCTCAGTCACTCTCTGGTCTCCCAGTGGCGCCTGACTGCTCAAGGGCTGAGACTACCAGTCTCTTGCCAGCTACCTTGGCGTGGAGATCCACCATCCAAGAGGTCTGCCCCCACGTGACCTAAGACTGAGATCTCCCCATGCCCAGAATGGAGCTCAGTAGCTTCTCATAGCCCAGCATCTGCCTGGAACCTTGTGTACTACACTCATTCAAATTCCTGTGCTTCTGTCCCCTGTGCCTCCAGAGCCTTAGCAGACACATGGGACCCATAACTCAACCCAACAGGACCCATGCCCATGCGTGGGCACCACAGCTGTACAAGTATAATGTACATAGTTACATTCATTCCATTGTTTCTCTAATATATGTTCCTTGCTTCTCAAAGATAGTATTACTGTTCTCCAAGTTGATATTGCAATCTAATCTTTGAAACCCTGCTTCCTCTCAGCATCATGGACCCTTAGATACAGTGATCATGGGAGTGCTCATGGAACTTTTTTATTGCCTTGCTTGTTCTTTTACTATTTGTGTTTATTATCTTGCTTGTTCCTTGATTATTTGCAACTACTGTATTGCTAGTTCCTCAAACTAGAACTGACGTTAATACTTTCATGTAATTAAAATAATATAAAAGCAAAAAGGAGAAGGGGGGATTGGATAGGGCGTTTCTAGGGAGGAGAGATGGGGTTAGGTGATGGGATCTGAAATGTAAATAAATAAAATATTCAATTAAAAATGAGAATTATGCAATTATGCTGCAATTATGGATGTTGACTTCAATACTCACATGACGTTATTGTAAGATCATCTCTGTTATGAGTTTTCTTTTTTGTACTGTGAGTAAATGTGTATAAAATTCAATGGAACACTTTATATTCTCATTTACAACAGCTTTGCTACAATTGCATTTTGCTATAAAATAATTTCAATAATTCTTCTCTATACAAAAATCTATATTATTTAGAAATTTTAAAAATTATTTTGTTTTCCATAAGTGTAAGATGTTAATAAAATCTAACGTGCCCAGTATTTATTTTCTATATTGAATCCCTTTGGACAACTTCTAGAATAATTTCCATTGGATTTATGAACAGTTGATATTCTTAAACTACTTTTGAAATTGCACATACACTAAGGAATTTAAGATCTGTACATGTGATAATTCCTTTTAAAGTTATGGCATTTATTTATTTATTTATTTATTTATTTATTTATTTATTTATTCATACTGATTTTTCGAGACAGGGTTTCTCTGTGTAGCTCTAGCTTTTCCTGAAAAGAACTTTGTCAATTAGTCAGGGCTTCAACACACAGCCTGCCTATGCCTCCTAATTATTGGGACTAAAGATGTGCTCTACTATGCCCAGTAAAATTTAACTTTTGTAAGTAACATTTGAATGTTGTTCTTCAAACCATGAAGATGGGTAGGGATTCTCAAAGATTTTAAATTTTTTGTAATCCATTGTATTAATATCCTATTGGACATGGAGCCTTTATGTATATTAAACTAGTCCTGTATATTTAAGTCACACTTGCTCAACCATACTACAATGAATGTCCCTTTTGTATTCAAGGTTCCTCTCTGCCTCTGACTGTCAGACATTCTCCTGAAAATAATAAGGATTAACCACAAAATGTGGAAAATCAAAATATCCTTTGTTTTATTGGTTATTTTAACAACCACCAATACAAATTTATGAGACAAGATTACCAATGTCAAGTCAAAAAAATTCAGAAATGCACACAAAATGAATATTTAATATACTTTGTAATATATGTTAAAATTATATGTATATAATCATTGTATATGTATTATGTATATATATATAACATCTTGCTAATATTTTCCTGCACATGGTCTTAGTTTGAAGTTTGGCTTATATAAATTTTGACTCTTCCTTAGTTGTACAATCTGATTTTTCCCATTCTTCCTTGTAGACACCAGTTGTACATAACTTCTCCTCAACGGTTGGTATGTTTTGTATACTTCCCATTTTTTGTTCTAATATTTTATTCTGCATTGAACTTCTGAATATTGTCTTTGTGTGTTGACACAATCTCTATGATTTTCTATGTCTGTTAGTATTGTTCTGTCGAAAAATTTTGTTTCATGTAACCTTCAACCATCACTGGAGGTGTTAGCCTCTTTCTCTCTTCTTTTCAACAGATCAGTGAGGCTTTAGGAGAGGCATTTGAAGAAGATATCCTATTTAGGACCCACTGTACCAATGTCTCTGTGTCTCCATTCATATTCTATCTGAATACCTCTATTTTTAAATATACTACAAGAATAAATATTCATGAAACCCTACAGGTTATGGATATGTATGTAGGAATATCAATATGTATATAGTACTTACTTTATATTGATAATCCTCCAGTAGAATGTGAGAAAAAGATGTTTTGTAGGCTACTGATCTATCTAGTTCTGGGTTCTTGACTATTTTAGCAATGTAAGAAATGACAACCCTCTTATCATTATCATGTTAATTCTAATTTTAATAAGTTATTTTCCACTCCCATTATTATGTGATTTTGGCAACTGTGTAGCTTGAAGACTAATTACTTGTTTATGTTCTCAGTTTATAACTTTAGATAGTGAGAAATTGTTTACTACTTCTCATGTATTATTCTTTCTTAAATAGAGATTTATACATAAATAATCTGGTATTTATACAATGTTAATTGACCATAGGTATCTCTGCTTAGGACTCACCTCTCTAATGATTAGCTTGTCATTGGTATTACTTCAGAAGAAGACTGTTTTTCTCTGTTTTCTGTGATAGCATTGTACTAACATGTGGTGTCGTTATGCTATTTTTTTGGTATTCATGTTTTTAATAGAGATTTTGCTTAGAAAAGATCTCTTATTTCTTAGAAAATAATAATGTATCTTTCTATTATGCTAGCTATAGAGTTTATATTAACACAAAATGGTAATAATCTGTAGGAAAATAACCATTAGAAATGATATAGGTTATTTTCTCTAATGCCTTAATATTTAAAGAATTCCTTAATAAAAATATATTGTAAAGTAGAATGCAGAAAGCTGAAATTTTTAACAAAACACAAAGACTTTATAGAAGGAAAGTTCTCAGAGTTACTCTTGTCCCAGTATATATGTGGGGACTGCAGTTGAGCAATACAGACACTTGCTTATTTCCTTGTACTTCAACCCAATATACCAAAATCAAATTTTGAATGTAAAGATACACAGGATAGAATCAGAACTAGTACATAAATATAATATATTGTTTTGAAGAATGAACAATATTATAGCCTTTGAGTTACATTCAGTATGTTGATTTTTGCGTATATGATTATAATATGCATATCCAGTGACCTATGTTGACTTTGAAAACTAAGTATGTAGGATTTATTTCTAGAATTCCCCCATTAAATCAGACCTATAAGCAGAACATTAATAAGATTACATGGGTTTAGCAGCCATATTTTACACATGTTTGTAAAGTTTTATACATGTGAGAAACGTTATCTTCATTGCAAGTTACAATATACGTCTGCATGGAACCAGTAATGATGGCTATTTAAGCGCCATCAAAACTTTTATTAAAACAACTGAGATAGCAATCACAATTTTTAAGTGATATAAACAGAGCCAAAATTCTAGTATATTCTGAGATAAGATTAATGAAGTCCATGCCATTTCATTACTTCATTCATTTCTAATATTATTTAAGGAGCTAATATTATATAATATTATATAATAATATTATATAATATTAAATATTATAATATATAATATTATAATATATAATATGCTATAATATTATATATAATATATAATATGCTAGGTAATCACTTGCACCACCACAGACTGGTGAGGCACACACTGGAGAGTGTGCAGTTTTCCCTGGCCAGATACACAAGAGGGTCCATGTCACTTACGTGTAATGTCATTGTTGGATTTGGAAGCTGACAGTAATACATCTTCTAATGCCAACAGAGATTATGTATATAAATTCTTAATTGAACTAGAAGAGAGTGGAGAAGTGAGGGGAAAATCTAGGATGAAAAGGGGTTAGATTTATCCATACGTTCAATATTTATACATTAATACTAAACAAATATGTAGATGTATTGTACGTGAGAAACCAAAAATGATGTCACCAAGATGTAAATGCCTTAGCAAGCATACAATAGATCAGACAAACCAAGAAGAAATGGTGGTAATATGAGTATTTTAAGCATTAAATTCTTAAATAAATGTATATTCCATTATTTTCTTACTATTAAGAAACACTATAGTTAAGTTGTATAATTCTGATCTGGGCTTTTAAAAGCCTATTTCATATTTTTTAAGCATATTTCATTTTAAAATGCAACATCTTCTTTGTGGTAAACTACATATATTTCTAGCATAAAATCAGTGCACTTGAAGAAAATTAAAAATCAGATGCCATAGATTCAGCAAAATCAGCAGCAAGGTGCATATGTTAGCTGAGAGACATAATTATCAAAGTCCAGGCAAGAGTGAAATTTTTCTTCAAGTTAGCCAAGATCTATTCCCAAAGATCCAGATACAGGGCAACTATAGATTTGAGCCAAAAGTCCATGGTGGCAACATGTATTTCCTCGTGTAAACATTCAGCTTCATTGCTTCTAAAGTAAGAATTTGGGAGAGGTAAGTGATAGATGAATGAGCAGCTGAATCTCCATGCTCTGAGTTACCTGATCCTGATATGAATAAAAGATTCTGTCCCTATGTGAAGCTCAGGCATCATCCTTAAAGTGTGCAGCATTGTCTTTCACATCTATTACTGGGCCTTGTACAAGGAATGTACTTTATTTTAAGCTTTGTCTTGAGACAGAGGCTAGGGATATGCTCATCCATTCTAAAACTTGGATTATCAAATTGCTAAGTTAACAAATGTTATCATCAGGCACCCTCATAATCTATGAATAATTGCAGCTGTAACAGATCCTGATGGACTTGGTTACCAAAGCTCTTTCTGCACAGAAAAGTTACCATTCTGTTGTCATAAATGCAACACATGTTCCACTATCAAATTCTGGTTTACACTGTTATTGTGCTTTGGCAAATACTAGTTTCTGGAGCATGGTTTTTCATCCATTTCAGTCCTTTCCTTTTTGTAAAATATGAAAAGACATGACTTTGCTTTGGGATATTAATATGTCATCACCTGATGGTGTCAGCTTGGGGATATAGAGTCACAAAAGATGAATTTGCAAAGTAATTTTATATTTCTTATTTTAGTATTTAATGAGTAGTGAGGTTTCAATATCTTCTTATTGGCATGCTGTGTTTAAAAACAAGTACTAAGAGATATCATTGATATTTTTGTAAATATACTAACTTGCCTGTGGTACCCTGCATAATAAACACTTTGCATCTCTTTAGATTTCCAAAAATTCTAGTGGTCTTTTGTGCAAATACACAATGTATGTACAAATACAGCAATCCCACATAAAAATGAGGGATTGTTGAGAATGTGGGTATACTCTAAAAATTCCTTTCAAAAATTAATGACTTTATATATATTAGTATTATGTAAACTATGAATTTAGTGTGACAATTTTGGTATATTCAAAAAAGTCCCAAAGAAAGAAATGTTCCAAACAGCCATTCAGTCATATTTATTGGAGAATACTAAAAGATATTGAAGAATTAAGAAATACTACAATGCTAACACTGATTAAATACACATGGAAAGAGACATAGAAACATCATGAACAGAGAGCAGGAAGAAGTATTTTCAAGATCAGAATCATAATCAGAAAGACTCAGACAGAAGACTTAATGTAGAGACTCCCACATTAAGTTGTAAGGATCTAAAATAAAGAACCAGAAATAGAATCAGCTCAAAGGTACCACAGATTTGATTTGCTCATTTCAATGTAGACATAGGAACCTCACAAAAAGAATGTAGCTTCATTTAAAAAATCAGTGTCAGAATCTGCAAGGCACAGAGAGAAATAGAAGCTTCATGTTAAGTTGCAAGATACCAAGTACAGAGATCCAGGAATAGATTCAGCTACCTACCAGGTAACAGGGATTTGCTTTTCTGTGTGGTAAAGTAGACAGAGAAGAAGATGAAAAATGTTTTCTAATCATACTCTTTTGATTTTGCAACTTCTGCATCCAAACTCAGGGAGGAGTGCTAGGGATGAATCACCAGCACTGATGGAAATCTCCAAGAATACAGCAGCCTTTGATGCATGTGCCTAGATATGAGATTTCTTTCCTGATTGGTACTGATTCCATTCTCTATTTGAATCCACAAACTGCATCAATTAGAAGCGAGGAGTGCAAATAATTTTACCTGTAGAAAGGGATTTGATCAGTCAGTCACCTGGCTGAATTCTAGGACTTATATTGTCCTGGTATAACCAAAGCCAACTGTGGTTTGGGATTTGAGAAGAGACAAGCTCAGCGGAAACCTTCAAAGGCAGTGATTGTTTCAGAGCCTCCTTGCTTGGATTCTTTTACTTTTGATTCCTGTAAAGGAACTGTCACTCTACGAGAAATTCAGGAATCACTTTTGGGTTGTGCCTTCCTTGTCTCAGTTATACAGAACTGCTCCTTATGCAAACATACTTGAGGTCAAGCTTCAGATAGTGACAGAGACTAGGTGTATTCTGACATTTTATATACTTAGGTACGCAATGTGAGGAATGCTATAGCAGGAAATATACTCAGCATTCAAACTTGGACTCTCTAAAAATTCAAGATGTAATTAACAGACAGAGATCCTACCATACCCAGAAAACAAGTGCCCTTAAGACACTGATGCTGGCATCCTGTTGCTATTAATGGTCACAGAAGTTCAACAATCTGACCTTTGTTTACACTGTTATTGTCCTTTGGAAATTACAAGATTCTCTAGCATGATTATTCTTCTATGTCAGTACATCTCTTACTACAAGTTCAGGGATGTTTGATATCTTTGGGGAAATTAATACATTGTAGCCTGATGGTGTCCAACTTATTACTAAATCCTGAAAAGAAAGAAATGTACACAGTGATTTTCATTGTGTCTTTGTAACAGTGGATACCTAGAGACTGACCAAAATTACGTTTTCAGCATTCTGTCTTTAGCAATTAGGTCTCCATGGTATTTCACGGATACTTAAAAAACCACACTACTTTGTCTGAGAAATTGCTGTGAATAGTAAAAATCTATCAACAGTATGTATTTCAGTATATCTCTGGGTCTCGTTGCAAATACACATAAGATCCTCAATACAAATGATGCATTATTGAAAATATCCACAATATATAAACTTTTTTTCAAAATTGAATTCTTAATGATATTGTGGTGTTTTATGAAGTCACAGTTGGTACTTCATATGAAATGTTTGTTTGACGAATATGGCCTGAACAGAATATTTTATATTAGAATACAAGCATCTAATTGGGGATACACTATTAGACATAAATGTACTGGAATTTCTATATAAGAGCATACAACATATTTCCTTAGAGAAACAGACATAGGCACATCCCTATCAGGCAGCAGAAAGAAATAGTTGCAAGATAAGTATCACTGTCAGAAAGATCAGGCAGATGGAGCCATAAATAGGATCAGACATCACATGTCACTGGTTTGTTTTTCTGTTGGTCAATACAGACAGAAAAGAAGTTAAAAACAGTTTACCTGCTATCCACTTGTGATTTTTTGCTTCAGTCAGGGAACTGAGGGAGGAGGGGAAAGATGGATCTGGAGCTCTAATGTCCATGACTACATATTAGGTCTCTCTTCTGACTGGATCTGATTCCAGTCTCTATTTGAATCAAAAGCTTCCTTTCATCACAAGCAAGGAGAACAAATAAACTTCTCTGCAGGGATTGATTTGATCAGTCAGGCTGCTGGTTATATTCCAGGACTTATTTGGTCCTGACATAGCCCACCCTGACTGTATGGTGCTAAAGAGAAGGAAGAGTACTTCTGTAACTGAAAACAGACACCTTATATGAAACCTGCAAACACAAGGATGGTTTGTTTCTGATTCCATGACTCCTGTAAAAAAAACTGGGGTCAAGGTGTTTGATTTCTTTGTGGAAATCAATGCATCTTGCCCTGATTATCTACAGCTTGGTATTTCACACTGATAAGAAAGAAATGGACACAGTAATTTTCATTTTGTCTATTTATTAGTGGATACCAAGTGAATTAGCCCTTTCATGATATTTGCATTCTGCCTTTAGCAAGCAAGTCTCTCAAGTAGATCATGGATATTTGTGAAATATTATTACTTTGACTACAGTATTCCTGAAAGTAGTAGACAACTAACAATTGTTTATATTTCTGAAAATATCATACTCTAATTTCAACCACACGTTAAATATTTTACATACATCATGTACTGTTAGAACTATCCAGAGTATATAAACATTGTATTCAACACTAAATTCCTCTTTTATTGTCCAAATTTGTGTTCCAACATCTCTTGGAGTATATACTACTAGATATGAATATATGAGAAAATGCTATATTGTGAGCACAAAATAGAAGAAATTGTGGAAGCCTATACAATCACATCACAATTAGCAGGCTGTAACGATTGCAATATAAGATTCATATTCAGAAATGCTCAGAGAAACATCATAGGAACTCTGGCAAATGGCTTGGACCTTGGCAGCAGGAAACAGAAATAAGAACAGCTCCAGTGATCAACTGACTTATTTTTCTGTTTGTGTGTGAGACAGAACAAGAGATAAAACAGCTTGCCCTTTCATTCGCTTTCTATTTTTTTGAGTCAGTCAGGGAACGAAGGGAGGAGGGGGAGAGAGATGAATCAACAGCACTGATTGAGATCTCCAAGGTTACAGCAAGCTTTAATGATATGAGTTCTCACTCCTGATTTAATCACATTCTATTTTCGATTAGAATGTACAAATTCTATCAATCAGAAACAAGGACAGCAAATAAATTTGTCTTCAGGGAAGGATTTGATCAGTCAAGCTGCTAGCTATAGTCTAGCTTAACGGCTGTTTCTTTTGTAGCAGCCGGTTCTGTTACTTTGTAATAGCCCATTCTGCTGTTCTGGTCTGTAGGTCAGGGTCTAGCAAGAGAGAGAGTGGGGAAGGAGGAAGGGCAAAAGATGCAAAAGATGGATACAAGACAGAGTCTGGTCGATTCTCTTCAAGTCTCTTCTTTGTTCTCCTATATTCTCTTCAATTTTCTTTTAGTCTCTTCTATTCTCCTATATTCTCCTCAAAAGAAAGGAAATCTTGGGTATTTATACCCTTTTCCACATGCCTTGTCCTCGTGAAAAAGCTCAACTGAAGGCACTACATCACGTGTCTTGTAGCCATGGATACCAGGTGTACTTTGTTGCTCGGCACTAAACAGTGTAACAAGATGTTTATCAGAGTGTGCTCAGCTGTTGTGTGCTGTTGAAAACAAGTCTCTTGTCAGGGTATATGGCTTGAGATGGCTGTAAAGATGATAGCCGCTTTCGGCTAAGAGTCGACTCCCAACAGTCTAGGACTTATCTGGCCCTGAGTATGGTGCGAAAGAGTAGGAAAAGCAGCCAATACCCTGTTCTGAAAGATATTTGTACCCACTGAACACTCACACTCCAGTGTCATAATGTCATCCCCTTCCCCACATCCTGCCTCTTTTGCATTTATAACCTCTGTGTGAATAAGTAAAAATTATGATTTGATTTAAAAAATAAAAATAATTTTTTTTAAAAAAGTAGGGAGGGTGCTTCTGTAACTTACAGGAGACAAAGCAAGTGTAACGCTGCAAAGAAAGTGATCGTTTATTGCAGAGCCTGCATGCTCTGATTCCTTGTTTCCTAGGACACTGACATCACCACATATCAGGCATCAGAGTTTTGGTGTGCATTTTTCTTACATCAGTCATCCTGGGCTATGTATTCTGCAAAGAAGACACAAAACTCAATATTAAGCTTGTGACAGAGACTAGGGATATTCTGACATTTTCTTCTCCTTAAATCAACCACTGTGAGAATTACTATGGCAGCAAATGTCCTTAACATACCACCTTGGAGTTTCTGAAAAATCCAAATATAACTGACAGACAGAGACCTAATATACTCCAAAACCAAACATTCTTGGGTCTGTGATGCTATCAGCTTATGACATTTACAACAAAATACATTCAACACAAAAATCTGTGTTTATTCAGTTATTATCTTTTGGCAATTGCTAGATTCCCTAGTATGTTTGTTCTTAGATGTCAGTCATTTTCTAACTAAGAGGTTAGGGAAGTCATGAGCCCATGGGGAATTCAATGCATCCTCTCCAGTTAGCCTCCATCTTGTTTTTACACAATGAAATAAAACAATTGGGTACAGTGATTTTCATGACATTTTTGTACTAGTGTATGCCTAGAGACTGACAATATTTTCTCATTGTATGCATTCTCAAGTTTGTTAAAAGTTCTCTGTTTCACATCATGCATTCTATGAAATATTATTACATTGATTAATGTATTCTTTACAAACACAAACAACTTGAAATTATATATGCTTCAGATAATATAGTGATCTCTTTGAAAAACATTTTAAATATTCCACATATACCATACTGTTGTTAATTCTCACACCATATGCATATCAAATTCAACACTGAATTATACTTAATATGGTATAGATTTATAAAGAAACTCCATGCTTCATGAATATTGAGTACCTGTGGTGAATGGCATGGGCTGAATTTTGCACTTAGGATTCCAACATCTCTGTGAGGATATGCAAATAGAAATTATTGTACTAAGAAATGCTATAATCAGAGTACACATCATAAGAATTTGGGAAGGAGACAAAAGCACATCATAAATATGAAGCAGCAGAAATTATAAGGTTACAGTCACAGTAAGAAAGGCACAAAAAGAAACTGAGGAACTCTGTCAATCTGCTTGGATCTGGGTTGAAGGAGCAGGAAATAGGGACAGCTCCAAGATTACACTGACTTGTTTTCCTGTTGGTTAGTATATAGAGAAGAATGTACAAACCGCTTTTGCTCTCATCTACGTTTGATTTTCTGCTTCCATAAGAAAAAACAGTGAGGAAGGGCTGAGAGTTGAATCAGAAACACTTAGATTTCCTAAGTAACCACAGGATTTATTATCCATGGCTAGATATGAGATCTCTCTCCTAATTGGATCTGATTCCATTCTCTCTAATTGAATGCATATTCTTTATCAATCAGAAGCAAGGAGAGGAAATCAATTTGTCTGCAGGGGGAGATTTGGTCAGTCAGGATGCTGGTTATATTCCAGGACTTCTCTGGTCCTGGATATAAACAGAATCAGACTGAATGGTGCTAAAGAGAAGGAAGAGTCCTTCTGTAACTGACAGGAGACAGAGCCAATTGAAAGCTGCAAAGAATTTGCTTGTTTCAGAGTTTCCAATCTCTGATTCCTTCCATCCTTGTTTTCTTATAGTGATAGTAACCCTATAGGAAATTCAGGTATCTTCTTTGGAGTGTGGTTTCCTTGCTTTGTCATGTAGGGCTGTCTTCTGCAAAGAAGATACAAGATTCAAGCTTTAGCTTGTGACAGAGACTAGGGATTTTCTGACATTTTTATACCATAGATCAGCCACTGTGAGAACTGCTACTGCAGCAAATGTTTTCAACATACCACCTTGGACTCTACAATAATCAGATGCAACTAATAAACACAGATATTACCATACCCAAAAAGGAAGCACTGTTGTGACAGTGATACTGGTAGCATGTTACCATTAACGACAAAAGGCATTCAACAGTACAACCCTTGTTTATTCTGTTATTTTCCTTGCATTTTACTAGGTGTTCTAGCATGTTTGCTCTTCCAGGACAGTCTTTTACTACCTAATAGCTCATGAGACTTTTAGGGGATTCAATATATCACGCCTCGTTCATTTCTCCCTTTGTATTACACTATGTAAAAGGAAGAAATAATTTTCCTTGTGACATTGTTCTTGTGGATATGTATAGTCTTAACATTACATGTTATTTTCATTCTGTCTTTAAAGATCATGTCTCTGCCACATATCCTGGATATTTATGAAAATATATTACTATGATTAATACATTTCTTAAAGTAGAAATCATATTACAAATGTATATGCATTAGAAAATTCCATGGCCTCTTTAAAACCAGACATTAAATGTTGCACATGCAGAAACTTTTGTTGTGAATATTCATAGCATATAAACATTATTATAAGCACTTAATTCCACTTAATATTGTGCTGATGTGTGAGACACTGTAGCATTTCATGCAAACTGAATATGTGTGGATCAGGGCATAGGCAGAATATTGCCTTTAGTAGTCCAGTATTTCTTTTAAAGATATACTATAATACTTTTTTTCTATGAAAGGATATAATCAAAACATACAACAGAAACAATTGTGGATGGTGACACAACACATCCCAGTTAGTGAGCATGCAGCCATAAATTCAAGTGTCACAGTCATTGGGCTCAAAAAAAAAAAAAAAGATCCTATCTGAAAAAGTGCTTGGATCTAGACAAAAGAAGTCAGAAATAGGAAGAGCCTCAGGGATACACTGACTGGTTTTGTTGGTCAGTGTAGAGAGAAGAAGGTAAAAACAATTTTTCCTACCATCAATATAGTTATTTCTTCTTCATTCAGGGAACTAAGAGAGGAAGGGTTGAGAGATGAATCAGCAACTCTGATGGAAATCTCCAAGGTTACAGCAGGTTTTGATGTCCATGCCTAGATATGAGAACTCATTCCTGATTGGATCTGATTCCGTTCTCAATTTGAATGCACAGAAATCCATCAGTCAGAAGCAAGGAGAGCAAATAAATTTGACTGCAGGGGGAGATTGGATCAATCAGGCTGCTGGCTATATTCCTGGATATAGCCAGAGCCAGACTGATTGGTTCTAAAGAGAAGGGAGAATGGATGTGTAACTGTGAGGAGACAGAGCCAGTGGAAAGCTGCAAAGACGGTGCTTGTTTGTTTCAGAGCCTCCATGATCTGATTCTATGTTTCCTAGTTCCTGGACAGGGACTGTCACTTCATGTGAAATTCAAGTATCACATTTGTTGTGCAGTTTTTTCTTAACCATGCAGGCTCTGTCTTCTGCAGACAAGATTCAAGATTCAAGCTTTAGCTTGTGACAAAAGATGGGAGTTTTTGACATTTTCACAGCATCATGTCATTCACTGTGAGTAACACGGTGGCAGCAAAAGTCCTCAATCTACCATCATGGATTCTCTGAAAAATCCAGATGTAACTAACAGACACAGATACTTCCTTACCCAAAAACCAAGCGCTCTTTGTCTAGTGATTCTGGCTGCATGTTGCCATTAATGGCAAAGGATATTCAATAACTCAAGCATTGTTTATATTGTCATTTTATGTTTAATTTACTAGAATCTCTAGCATATTTTTTCTTACATGTCATTTCATTGCTAACTACCTGTTAAAAGAATCATGAGCCCTTTAGGGAGATCAATCCAGTTTCTCACAAAGATTTCCATCTTGATATTATATACTGTATACAAAAGAAATATGCGCAGTAATTTTTATTGTTACCTTGTAGTAGTGGATACCTAGATACCTATGCTTTTCCTGTCATTTGCATTCTGTCTTTAGAGTTTTTTGGGTCTGTGTTATATCCTGGATGTTTATGAAACTGAGTAACTTTGATTCAGGTATTCCTGTCAGTTATAAACACATTACAACTGGATATGAATCACAAAATGCCATGGCCTCTTTACTACCTCGGGTTAATTTTTCCACACATCATTTACAGTAGGGATTATCTACAGCATATAACCTTTGTTTTCAACATGGAATGTGATTTAGTATTGTGCATATGCATGAGACATTCCAGCATCACGTGTAAACTCAATACAGGTAGAGAATGGCGTAGGCAGAATATGTCACAGTATTTCTACATCTCTTTGAGCATACTTAAAAGTTATTGTACTAGGAAATGTTAATACAACAGAAGAAATTGAAGGGGGTGATTATGCACATCACAAGTCATCATCAAGAAGCAAAAAGTGCATGATAAGAGCCACAGTGGGTTCAAAAAGAAATACCACATCTCTGGCAACTTACTTGGAGCTAGGCAAAATGAGCCAGAAATAGGTAGATACAGTCTTATAGTTCCACCAACTTGTTTTTCCCCTTGGTCAATGTAGAGAGGAGGAACCCAGGGAGGATGGGGCCAGGTCTGAATCAGGCGAACTGATGGAGGTCTCCAAGGTTAGAACAGGATTTGATGTTCATGTGAAGATATGAGATCTCTCTCCTGATTTTATATGAATCCATTCTCTATTTGAATGTACAAACTCAATCAGAAGCAAGAAGAGCAAATAAATTTGTCTGGGGGGAGTTGATCAGTCATGCAGCTGATTACATTCCAGAACTTATCTGGTCCTGGATAACCAAAGCCAGAGTGAATGGTGCTAAAGAGAAAGCAGAGTGTTTCTGTATCTGACTGGAAACAGAGCCAGTGAAAAGCTTCAAGGACAGTGATTGTTTATTTCAGAGCCTCCATGCTCTGAATCATTGGCTCCTAGTTCCTGTACAGAGACTGTTACCATGTGTGAAATTTAGGTATAATATTTTGGTGTGCATTCCTTGCCTCAGTCATGATTAGCTGTGTCTTCTGCAAATAATATACAAGATTCAAACTTCAGCTTGTGACAGACACTAGGGAATTCCTGACGTTTTCACATATTTAGATCAGCCACTGTGAAAGAAACTGTGGCAGCAATTGTCCTAAACATACCACCATGGAGTCTCAGAAAAATCAAGATGTAACTGACAGACAGAGATCCTATCACACCCAAAAACCATGCCCTCTTTGTACAGTGATGCTAGAAGGCAGTTGCCATTAAAGGCAAAAGACATTTTACAGTTTAAATGTTGGTTATAATGTTATTGTATTTATAACTTCCAAGAATATCTAGCATCTGTTTTCTTCCATGTCAGGTCATTACTAACTACCTTTCAGGGTGGTCATGTGCTCTTTAGGGAAATTAATATATCATCTGATGTACATCACCACCTTGGTATTACATACTGTATAAAAAAGAAATGGACCCAGTAATTTTCATTGTGACATTGTACAAATGAATACTTAGAGACCTAAGATTTTCCAGTTATTTGCTTACTGCCTTTAGAGATCTGGTCTCTTTGTTATAGCCTGGATACTTAAAAACTGTATGCCTTAAAGTAGTAACCAATTTACAATGGTATAGGCATTAGAAAATATCATGACCTGTTTACAATCACAAGTTAATTTTTCCCATACACCATATATAGAATGCTTCATTACTCTATTGCTATTATGAAAATTATTTTACAAATATACTTTTTCACATTTCAATATGACCATTGAGACTTACAGATTTCTCAAGATCCTAGACCCCCATGGTTTATCATGTATGTTTCAAAATTATTTATGTTATATTGATTGAAGTATATATTGATCATATGTATTAATAAATAATCTTTCTGTTACACAATTCATCTGTTTGTAATCTAACTCTACTTTATGTAGAGTTCAAACTGGAGATTTAAATTAGTCTATAAGTCTCCATGCTGTGAAATGGAAAGACTAATGTTCAGGTGCATAAAAAGACCATTAAAATGAAAATAATAAATCAGCATGGCCTTGTTTATCTGTAATTCCAGTATGAGATAACAAATCTACATTGATTTGTGATATATGTTTGATATAATATATGATACAGTTTTAATGATAAACTATATCAAAAATACCTTGGAGATCAGATGTGGTAAATATGGGTTGATGTTGGTTATAGGTGCCACAGTAGAGACAGGAACTCACTAAGATGGTAAGCCTTCATTATCTGAAGGGGCAGAAGGGTTTTGGCTTATTAAAAACCCCTGACACTCCATAAACATATAATCTCGCTCTAGTTACTTTATTCAAATATTATGCAAGGTTATTTGGTGGCTGCAAAAGGGATACAATTATGAAAGGTATCTTGACATGAGAGCTGACCACCCACAAAAAACTAAGCCACATTTGACCATGGCTAGTCATAGCCAAAAGTAAGAACTTCAAGTTTTCCAAGAACAAGATTGGGGCAGCTACAAGTTTGCATAGAGCGCTCAGTGCAGAGTGTCTACAAACAGATTTCTTCAAGGTCCAAACAGTCTCAAAACAATTTCTAAGACTCTACTAATTAACCTAAAGATAGCAAAGGTCTTAGTGAAACATTTCACTCAAAGTCAGACATAAAATCTTTACTGTATTTTTCACTAATAGCTATACATAAAGGCTTTACTACACATATCACTACAGGAAGATATGGGAAGATGATCTTTGCCCCTTCATACCTGTGTGCACATGTAACATCCATGCAAATATTAACTAATACATAAAATTTCTACATCCCAACATAATGATGTATAGTTTGTCTATGTTTTTTGAGACAAGTCACTGCCTCTGTTGGCTTCAGTTGACTGAAACTTTCCCTATAGAATGAATTGGCTCCAGTTGAGTCGGGTCCCTCTGTGCTGAGATTAAACGAAGCTTGGCTTTTGTTTATTGTTTTAAAGAACAAAATTTTATTCCATCAAAGTATTCTTTAACCTTACAAAAGTGAGAGAATTCCTTCCTTATAAATATTTTGCATACAGAAAATAATTATCAAACTATGAATGTTTACAGTTTGCTTCTGTTAGTTGGGTCAGTGTTGGCTATTTAGGAGTCACTTATGAATTGGTGATGTCTATAACCATAGGACCAAACGTAAAATATAAAGATTTTCGAAGGGTGGGTACTTAACATGTAACAGATTTGGGAATTCAGGAATTTCATAATAGTGACATTCTAACCAATGAATTTGAATATTTTAAATATTTGGAAGTGATATCAATAGTTTTAAATTTTTGTTTGTGGCTACTTTTAGATTATTTGGTATAATTTAATTTCTGAAAAATTTCTTATATGTAATGGAATTTCACACTGAATACATCTAAAAAATAATTACTTACATTAATCTGAGTTCCTGCTTTCTCACAGCCCAACTTCTATAAAAACTCTGGTGTAGTTTTCTCAGTAGTAATAAATGATTTCATAGCAGAGAGTTACTAGTGAGTCTATGCTATCTGAATGTGGTTATCACAAGAAATCAAACTCAATTTTCATTTTAATAATAACCTAGGTATTTACATTGGTGATCAATTAAAGAACAGGATCTTTGTAAGCTATTCATATTCCAACTAAAGCAGTACTACACTGCATTAATAAACACAGATACTATAATGAAGAATTTGAAAGTAATATGCTTTTTATTATAAGCCATTATTTTATATAAAAAGTTGAAAAATAAAATTAAAAATACAAACATAGTGATTTTAAGAAGTCAGATATGACTAATTTAATGTTATCCCAAAGATTAAAAATTTACTTGGAATTTTATACTTATGCTAATCTGTAAGAGAGTACTTCATAAGTTTGTGGGGTTTTTTTTCACATGGCATTCTCCTGTCTTTCATGTCTTATATTTTGTACAAAATTGCCTTGCTTTCTTTCTGTATTATTCTTCAGTTACTGCTTAGTTTAGTTCTTCAATATATATAAGCATATTACTCTTGTGTCTGTGGCTTAAATCATATGTTAGGTTGCATTTATTGTATTGTTGTTCATTTAATATATGCCCTGTACTTTTCATACAGAGTCTCACTGTGCTGCTCCTTGGGGGTCTCAAATTCTTCACTGGATCCACCATGCTTCTCCACTTCATGTGAAACTCCCAACAGATGAAAATATAAATGTTCTACCAATGTATTGAAAACCACTTGATTTTTTACTTTAAGTATTATTTCCATTACTTGTGTATAAAATTCAGCTACAATTGGGTATCCATTCAGTTACAAAGCTTATCCATTCCATGTGCAGCCATGAAAGGTAGATGCTGATGTGGATGTCAGGAAGTGCATCCTGACAGGAGCCTGACATAGCTGTCTCCTTAGAGGAAGTGGGGGCTAGGTGAGGGCACATCCTCATAGAAACAGAAGGAGGGGGGACAGGGTGTTTTTGGGTGGGAGTGGGGAAATGGTGTAAGGGGATAACATCTGAAATGTAAATAAAATATCCAATAAAAAAAGAAAACCATCTGATTTTTTAATTTAAGTATTATTTCCATTTCTTATGTATAAAATTCAGTTACAATTATATTTTCTCATTTGCTACAGGTGTGTTTGTTATGTTTACAAATAGCAATACCTTTATAACATTTCTAAACAGGTGTTTATATGCCTCAAAAAAAACTTGTAAATGTTTTTCTTAGGCTTAAGCATTACATATGTAAGAAAATAATTGCTCCATATTCATATTTTCTGTAACAACCTTAAGGATGTTCTACTAAAACTTCAAATGGAAGTACCAATAGAAGTCATTGTTGAATTATGTTTAAAACTGCAGATAGTCTAAGGCATTTAGTAACTGCACATGTTGTATTTTCAAGTAAGTTTTTGGGACATTATTTCTACAATTAAAGACTGACAACACGTTCATAGTAGACATCCATGATAACCAATGTGCATGCATACATTATATCCCTTGTTTGGGAATTTAGCCTGTGCTATTTGCTCTCTATGCAACCAATTTTTCAATGTGAAATATCAATTTATTTACACCTTCCCTATTACTGAAACATTAAACATAAAACATTATTCCTTCCCTATTATTGAAACATGAAACATTAAACATGAAACATTATTGTTCATGTTTCAACAATTAAGACCTCTTGAAAAAACTTCTGTAGCTTGAATAAGTAGAGGCTTTAAGCCACCCTTAGTAGGGAGTTGTATCTAATTGCTACAAAGAGTGCCATTAGTTTCAAATATTATCCAGAAAAATAGATTATTTGTCTATATAAAGAACAGTCTCTGCACTAGGATAGCAATGATGTATAACCTTGGAGAAACCACACTCTATAGGCTTAATAAGATACACATGAAGGGGAAGGTACCTAAGGTAGAAAGTAGAGTGAGGAACAGGAGAGAATCAGGACCATAACTATCAATGTAATCAGTGTGGGATCATAAAGGAGAGCTTTACTAAAGACCTCTGGGGATGAAGTACACATAGCTCAGGGAGAATAATTATCTATTTGTAATTTTAAATAATTTAGTACCTCATGTGCATTCTATCATATTAAAAGTTATATGTATATAAAATAATTAATAGATGAAATATGCCAACGTTCTAGTAAATATTACCCATACTGGATGCTAGTATCTCATTAGTTGTGACATTTCTGTCACTTGTTCAGAGCAGAAATGGATTTTCACTGTGCTTCACAATTGTTATCTTCCAAGGAATTCTATTGCTAATTATAGTGTGGTAGCAAATGAACTCAGCTCATTTTGTCCATTCTCTGTCTAAAAATTTTTAGCTTCCATATATATAACATAATGCTAATTCTTTCAGAATTTTCAACAATTTTTTGGAGATTGAGTTATGTAAAAAGGGCTTCACATTTCAGTAAACTGCTATAGGTAGAAAATTGAAAAAAATAACTGTGAAGCACCCTTCAGTTCCCAGAGACCCTTTAGGAAGACTTAGGTTGAAAAATTGGCAAACTTAAGATATTGATGAAGGTGTTGCAAAGTCCTATATTCCAAGCTAAATACCTGATCTTTGAGAACTCATCTATTGTGACTTGGAAACTGCTATACTAATTAGGTTAGGAGATTGTATAGTCTTCTCACTAAATAACAGGATGCATCAAATAAGCCTCCTTTGAATATCCATATTATCTTAAAACTTATTGTATGTAAATCTAAATGCAGCCATTAGAAAGATAGGCCAAAGAAGTATAGTAGAAGTTGGCCTGATCACTGGAGCATTTTATGTAAGATTACAATTCATTGAAGGGTAACAACTCTCTGGTGTAGCCTTTGTTCAGAGAACATAAAGCACAGAATAGCTGTGTCAAATAGCCAATACCCCATGGTCTTAAGCTAAGCCAATAATCCAATTAGTTCCTTAGGGTGTAAACAAATCCTGATGGAATTAATTGTCAACTTGATTCCTGGGTGTTGATGGATGAAGTGTAGGTGATAACAGTGTTCCCACATCTACTTAGTGAAATATATATTAATAATAAATATTTAATAAATATTTCTTACATTTTGAAATTATACTCTAATTAAAATCTCTCCTTGCATTTCTTCCCTCCATCCCTCTGTTATATCCTCAATGGTAAGGGAATAGCCGACCACATCCAAAATTTTTCTCACTATTTCAATATCATTGGAATTAGAAAAAAATATTGTCATAAATATTTTATGTAATATCAAAATTGAGCCAAGTTTGAATGTCTGATAAACAAATAATTTTTTACAGTATTTGTATAATATAACTTGAGATGTTTCCTTTTTAGAGGGGCATGATTATATGTAGGTCAACATAAAGATCCAGGACATATTCTCATAATTGGAAAGTAAATAAAAAATGGGTATATGTTTGCTTATAATTTCAGACATAAGCAAATTTCTTGTAGTTTTCCAATCAAAGTGTCCCTTCAAATATAACTGTGAAATGTTCAATATAAGTTATTGTGAAGTTCCTATTAAAGCTATCTTTATTTTCTTGATTTTATGTGTTTATTGCCAATCACCTGATTGTCAGAAATGTACAGCAAGACATGTGTAAGAATCATGATTTCTATTACATAGCAATCATACTACCAAAGCATGGCCCAATACATTGTAATAATCTTAAAGATTTTATACTCATTACACTATGGACATTTGTCTGTGTATCTGCAGTTGTCATTAAGTCAACTGAAAATATCCCAAGCAAATTAAAATGCTGTGTTGAGTTTCATAGAGCAACTGATGCCTTTCATATAAAAAATAATAATCTGCTATTTGAATACATATGGGAGTATCATGTAGAAATAGGATAACTGAAAGTTCAATATCAAAATTTTTGTTTGAAAATGTACAGGGAATTCCTCTTTTTTCTGAAATGCTTTAACATTCTACTCATAGACAGTCATCAAATAGACAAAACATTCAATGGATAAAGACGTCACTATTATTATGTCTATGAAATATACAAAAACAGGTAAACAGAAAAATTATAGCATTACTGTTTTCTGCCTGATATTTGCAGGCACTTAAAAAAAAACAATAACCTTTATATTACTCTGTGCTTTATAAAAGCATTGCCTTTTGTTGAATGAATTATAAAAAGCCATAATTTCTATGACTTTAATAATCTCCCCATGTATGCTTTCATATAATCCCATGTTGCCTCCCTACTTAAAATTTTGCTGAAACTTAACCTTTATGAAATGTGTACTATATATACTTTTACTCTTTACCTCTGTCAGAATTATTGCTCCTGCAAGCCAACAAGTCCAAATCTCACAGAACTATATTTCTTATATCTATATAGACAATTTTTGAAATAATCTTCTGTTTGGAGGATGTCATAATGCATTCACTGGTGTTTCACATTCTGTCTCATAATTCTATTGTAAATAATTGTATTTTTTGTCCCATTGTCATATATTTTGTTATCACAAATGTTTTTCTATCAATGGAAGCTCTGAGAGTCCATAAACACAGGATCCAAGTGTTGGTAATGTAAGAAGTAGAACAGCCCACCAAAGCAGGAGACTTTTAAATACTTTAAGACTTAGAAATAAAGAAACTATGGATATAGCAAAAAAAATAGTTACAGAGTAGTGAGATAGATAGAAGTAGTTGACAAATGATATTGACATAGTCACCTGTCAATCCTACCTTACCTGTGTCCTTGGGCATAATTACCAACCCTGCCTGAGGTTATGAACAAAATTTAAACAAAAAACGGATATTTTAAAATGCTGTTCATAGCATGAATGACAGTGGTTAGATGTAGAAGGAACTTGGAGAGATTATAGAAAACAGTTGTCTACTATTCCTGTTATAACAGGAATTCCCTAGGACATACATGTATGTCTTTCCTGTTATCAAGGAAACTTGATTCAGTTCAGTGGGCTTAAAAGGGTGGAGGTATGTGTATCTCTCTCTCTCTCTCTCTCTCTCTCTCTCTCTCTCTCTCTCTCTCTCATTCGTGTGTGTGTGTGTGTGTGTGTATGTGTGTGTATACTTACCTGTGTATGTGGAGATATGGAAATGGGAATGTGTGAGATAAGGTGGAGAAAATAATGAAAAAAGAGAGAGGATCAAAGGGAATGGAAGTGAAAATTGAATGTAATTGGAGGGAGTGTTGGTTTGGTATTTTCAATTTTATGAACACAGGGGTGAACAGGATACATGGTTTCTAAATTAATGAACAACCTCTGTCTGCTCCTATGTAAATAACTGTTGCATTTCAGGTTGATGATCATTGTGGAAGGTTCAGCCATGTGTGTGGCACTCCTCTTGAGAGTGTCATTAAGGGTTTTTTAATAAAGTAAGCTACAGGAAACATGGCATGTTCTCTACTTTAGTTCCTGCACCCAGGCTCATGTCTTGAGTTGAAATTTGCTTTTCATGTATGATAAATTCGGAATTTTGCCAAGAATTTATTCTATACTATTCAAGTTGCACTTGCTTAGTACATTATGGCAACATCAATAAAGCAGTCAAGAACACAGAGACACTTTCTGTAGGGATGCATACTAGAGCTTTTTTGAGAGTGCTTACCCCTTGTATTAAATATAGGTTTGAAGGAATAACAAGATTATAAAAGTTTACATTGTAACTAAAAAGAACCTGATTTTTGCAACTTTATTCATAGAGGAGTTTGCTAAGAGAAATGACACAAATCTTATACTTCGTACTTTTCTACATGTTTATCAGGCAAATATTGAATAACCTGAATATCTAAGTAGACATCTTCAAAGAAGTTACAGTAGTCAGAGATCTGGAAAACAACTGTCTTCATGTACCACTGTTAGATGCATATCAAAATAAATGCCAATACAAGGTCAGATGGCAAAAGTTCACCATATCATTCACAATATTTTGTTAAAGTCTGATAGTTGTAGTTAGTATACCTACATGACAGAGGGCAAATCCATTTTCTTAATTTTGGTTTGCACCTATCCAAATCCTATGTGTGCTGCCCCAGTCTCTTTTATTGCCTGCATGTGCCTTTTATTGTGTATAGAAGATAGTGCTACCTTGGAGTCATCTTCTACCTTACACCCCTTGTAATCTTTCTGTATCTATTTTCACACCAAACTGTGAGATTTGAGGGTAGACATTTGACAAAAGCATCCCACTTAGGAACTAGTACTCCAAAAATATCTCTTTCAGTACATATAGGCCATTTAATATTCTTCTGATATTTCATATGTAGTGCAAGTAAAAACTCTGTTATAGTTTAAGCAATTCACTTATATATGGGTATATTATTTTGTCATCAGGAGTCATTTTACTTCTATGTAGCCTTTATAAAATTAGGGACATATCCAGTCTATGGTTCATAGTTATGTTAGTAGTGTCCAGTAGGTCTTCAATTCCATAGAGGATATCATACATCCATTAAAAATATAGGTGGTTAATCCCATAATATTTGTGCCAGTTTGTAGATTTTTAAAAATTTTTCCCCAATCTGCTTTTATACCACTTTAATTACATGCAAGTATTTAGGTCAGTTCTAGGTTTGAGAAACTAGCAAAAAATGGATGCAAATAGTCAAGGAACAAGCAAGACAATAAACACAAATTGTCAAAAATCAAGCACGACAATAAACAAAATCCTGTGATCACTGTTTCTAAGGGCTTATCAGGGTTACCAAAATATCTAATCCAACTTTCCTGTCCAATCTTAATGTCATTTTCATTCCTGAAGCTTACTTCTTTGTTCTAGCCTAAGATTTAGACTCCTTCCTGAAATTACTTCTTTGTTTGAGCCTAAGATTTAGATTCCTGACTGAAATTATTTCTTTGTTCTATTTTAATGTCAGATTCCTGCCTGAAACCCATTTCCTTGTCTTTGGCCAATGTCAGATTCCTACCAAGCAGCCCCAAAAGCTTTCCATATCCCCCCTTTTTTATTTCATAAACAAGACTGAGCCTGAACAGTTAGGTCATTCTGAACAGTTTGGAGATTTTGATTTTGTTATTTTTCCTTACTCCAATAACATACAGCATACCTTCAAGTGTAGTCTATAATGAGAAAACTTCTGTTTAGACACCAGACTGTTTTTTCTTTTTAATGATATAGCTAAGTAGTTTATTCAGTAATTGTACCTTACTATCAGGTAGTTGAGATTTAATGGTGGATTTATGTATGGTCTTGGTCCTTCTGTCAGGTAATATAATACCACTTTATCAAATGACTCAAAAAAGTAGCTCATTCCTGGCAAGGAATATGTCAAAATATTTATACCAGAATTCTGCTGTTCACCTTGTGTAAAATATTTCAGTCCCTAGATCATTGGTATAGATACTTCTGCTTCCAAAATTATTGTAGAGACCATGCAAACACTGATATCCTACATCTTCTACAATTATATTACTCAGTTACATATTACAGCAGGCTGGCTCTTTTCTTTACCTACTATCTGTATCCTTAGGAAATCTAATCAGTTTTTAAAATTAAGCTTTTATTTTGTTACATGATCTATTTTCTATTTTTAAAATTAATTAGTTAATTTATTTTAAACTCCAAAATTTCTTTCCTTCTTTGTATACACTCTGACTATTCCACATCTCATACCTTCTCCCTGTCCCGCCTTTATGAGTATGTCCCCACCCCTCACCCCACCAGACTTCTAAACTCCCTGGGTCTGCAGTCTCTTGAGGCTTAAGTGCATCTTCTCTGATTAAACCAACACCCATCAACCCTTTGCTGTATATGTGTTGGGGTACTCATATCAGCTAGTGTGTGCTGCCTGGTTGGTGGTCCAGAGTTTGAGAGACCTCAGAGATACAGTTTAATTAAGACTGCTGGTCCTCCTACAGGGTCACCTTCCTCCTCAGCTTCTTCCAGCTTTTTCCTAATTCAATCATAGGGATCAGTAGTTTCTTTTCATTGGTTGGAAACACATGTCTGCTTCTCACTCTTTCAGCTGCTTGTTGGGTCTTTTGGAGAGTAGTCATAATGGGTTTACTTTTGTCAGTTTTCTATAACCACAATAATAGTGTCAAGCCCTAGGACATCCCCTTGAGCTGGATCACACTTTGGGTTTATTGCTAAAACTTCTTTTCATCAGGCACTTCTCCATTTCTGTCCTTGCAGTTCTTTCACACAGGAATAATTATGGGTCAGAATTTTGACTGTGGGATGGCAACTCCCTCCATCACTTGATGCCCTGTCTTCCTGTTGGAGCTGGGGTCTATAACTTCACTCTCCCTACTGTTGATCATTTCATACACAATGAAATACTACTCAGCTATTAAGAATGAGAACATCCTGAGTTTTGCAGACAAATGAATACAACTAGTAAATATCATGCTGAGTGAGGTAATTCAGACCCCAAAGTACCAGCATAGTATGTTCTCAAAAATATGTGGCAATTATCCAATAAAAAAGTACAGAATATTCAAGATACAGTCCATAGAACTCAGAAAAACAACACTAATCACCTTGAGTCAAATGCTGTACAAGCTGAAATAGTGCAAGCAAAATTATTCCCCAATGAACTGATTCACATGAGCCATTAAAACATATGAGATTCACCAGAGAGACACTGTTCGGAGGAAGAGTCTAGATAAGAGTACATCTGGAATAGGCATGACAGAGAAAACCAGGAATAAAGAAACAAGTGTATGATGCTACAATCTCTCTGTCTCATAGTATAGTTGGCAGCAGAGAATTAAGAAACAAATGCAATGTATCCTATATCATAAGATTGTCATGGAAATTTAATTGTTTTCATATGACTTTTCATGGAAATCTTTTATCAGATCTAATTTACAAAGACAGCCGTGCAAAGTGTATATGTATATTCATATTGTAGTCTGATAAAGTAATGCAAGGACAAATGCAGGAAGAGGTTTACATTTGGTAATAACATCAAATGTGTCAAGATTTGTATTGAAACTGAGTTTCTACATGAAAAATGATTGAAATTCAAATTCTTTCTTGTATATACAAGCCAACCAAAATAAAGCAGTATGAGGGAAGCCAGAAAGACTATTCAACCAGCAACATGTTCACTTGATTTATTTGTGGAAGGTACATAATAGAAACCAAGCATACAGGTACTAGCATGCAAAGTCAGGAAATGATGGCAGGTTGATGAACATAAAGTTTTCTGAGTTTTAGTGGCCAGTCAAAATAGACATTTTGGAAAGTTCCATTTCTGAAAGAAACAATATTTTGAATCAGCCAGTGGTAACATACTATCGTGTTGTATTCATAAACAGTGTTTGATGAATATTTAAGTACAGTTGCACAAATGAATCCTGATAAACTATAATTACACCCAGAATTCTTACACCATATTAAGCAAACCAAAATCTCAGCAAGTACAGATGCAGTCAGTATTCATGAAGCTCAGTCCATTTCAGAGTAGTATTGGAATTTAAAGAATGGATGAAGGAACAGGACCAGATATTATCAGGGATCCTTGCCCATAAAGCTACTCATGTTCTCATAGAGAGACACATATCTATGCACACATAATTGCCTTACAAGTACTCAGCTGTTATTAAATAGAGAAGAAGTAAATAAACTTAAGATGGGACATTGATAATAGTGATTATACAGTATATTCTGCCTTCACTTTTTCCTTCATTATGCATGTTTACTGAATATCACATGACTATCAAATATGTATGGAATCAAGGAATATAAGCCATTTTAGAAGCTTGACCAAAATAGAAATACTGACCTCAGGCCATGAGTAATTTTATCTACAGTATTTACATTGATGCTCAGGACACCAGCATACTTGAAATTAATAAGCTCCCATGTATCGTTCAAACATCCTGAGAGCTGTAGATTGACCATGTCCTTTTTGTACTAGTACTACTTTTATTCCTACCCATTGTGTTAAAGCTTTTCTTTAACAACATCAACATGTTGGCAGTCAAATTACATGGCTTGAACCTGAAAATGGACTCCCAGACAGAATTATCAAATTAACAGGCTGGCAAGTCAAGGACTGATAAGAATTTGCACATAGCCTTACCAACCTAAGAGAGAAACACATTGGTTTTGATAAAGCATATTACATAAGAGGTAAGGAAGGCATTCTTGTCAGAATAGCCTCAAAAGGCTCAGTCTTGTTAATGAAATAAAAAATGGGGAATGGAAAAGAGACTTCGGTGCTGCTTGGCAAGAATCTGTCATGGGCCAAGGACAAGAAAATGGGCTGCTTGGCAGGAATATGACATTGGCCAAGGACAAGGAAGAAGGCTTCTAGTAGGAACCTGACATTAGGCTAGAACAAAGCAGTAATTCAGGCGGGAACCCAAATCTTTGGCTAGAACAAAGAAGTCATTGCAGACAGGAGTCTAAATTTTAGCCTAGAAGAAGGAAGTAGGCTTCAGACATGAAAATGGCTTTGGGCTAGCACAGGGAAGTAGGGTTAGATGCATTGGTTATCCCGATAAGCCCTTAGAAACAGTGATCATGGGAGTATTCATGGAATTGGGTTTAATGCATTGCTTGTTCTTTGACTATTTGTGTTTATTGTCTTGCTTGTTCCTTGACCATTTGCATCTATTTTATTGCTAGACCTTCAACCTTAATACATGCATGTAATTAAAATGTTATAAAAGCATAAAATAGGAGGGGGATGTGATAGGGGACTCTAGGGAGGTGAAATGGGGAAATGGGATTACGTCTGTATTATAGATAAATAAAATATCCAATAAAAAATTAAAAGAAATATATATGGAATCAAAAAAGAAGAAACATGAGTTCTATACATGCCAGTTCTGTTTCCAATGCATAGTACAAGAAATAATTTCAATATAGTTGTGTTTATACTTATTATAGGAGTCTTCTAGCCTCTTAACCAATAGTTGTCTATGAATCAACAGAGAATTTCTTATACCCAGTTATGTAGTATATGCAGCTTTATAGAGGAACCATGTTTATTTATATCCATAAAATTAACAACTGCTGTTTGAACTCAGATTGAATATACAGCTAGAACAAGGAATCTCCCTCTACTGTTTTATTATTAAAAATATTTGTCTCAAAATTTCCATTGAAGCCCTCTTTTCTCTGGAAGGGTTTCCAAATTGCATCTCAAACAGGAAATCATGAGATAATACAAACTTGAAAGAGCAATGACATAGTCAATATTAGTATGTCTAGTAAATACACAAAAGTCATTAACAGTAAAAAAAAATCCACCACCACATCCTAAGTAGGTCTGCTATTTACATTAAATAAATAAGAAAAGAAATGTTATATCACTCTATGTTTTATGAATGGACTGCTTTGTTTTTTCATTGCAGAAAATGCCACAATTTTAAAGATTTCGCTAATTTCCAGGTGGTGTACACTTTCATGAGATCCGTTTTGGTTTTCATACTTAATCTATTTGCTGTACCTTTATTTTTCTGTATGATCTCTACATACATTTTTTTCTTATTTTGATGTGTCCATATCATTGTCCACAAAAGCAAACAAACCCAGATCTCACAGTATGCTAAGGAATTTGCTTGTTTATATTTAGAACAATTATCTGATACTTGTTTGTTTTGGTAGATTTTAGAATGCATTGTTGGAATTTGAATTAGTGTTTACCTATTTGCCTTGTTAAATACTGTAGGCCTTTTTTCATGGTTATCAATTTTATTTTATTCTCATCAATTTTTAACTGTCAAGAGGAGCACAGTAAAATAGGAACTCACGATCAGAGTGTTGGTAATATAGGCAGGGAAATAACAACTCATCAAGGAAGGAATATTTTACATAGGTCACAAAGATAGCAGGTTAATGGAATAAGGTCTTTATAGACAAGTTGACAAAGAATACCCTTCACATGATTATAAGAGATTGGAGATGTGTGTAGGGGGAGGTATGTGGTTGTGGTTATAGAAATATCAGGGATATGTGGGAGAATGTGATCAAAAGTTTGAGATGGATTGAAATTTGAGAGAGAAGTTCAATGAGAGGGCAAGCTACTTAAGTTTTATCAGTTTCATGAAAAATGGATTGAACTGGATGAATAGTGCTTTAATTAATAGATTGTTTCTGTCTGATTATCCTGTCAGAATGATTGGTGTGTTGCTAGATTTTTGACTGGTGTGGGTTGGCTAGACTAGTGGAGGTGATGCCACTCTTAGTGAAGTGGTTTATTCTAATTATAAAGCTATTATGATCATGTTGTGAACTCTGCTTTTGTCTTGGTGAAGTGGTTTATTTTAGTGATAAAGCTATTATGAACATGTTGTGAACTCTGCTTTTATTCCTCCATTCAGCAACTTTCCTTGAGTTTAAACATTTGTTTTTGTTGATGATGAAATTTATACTGTAAAAATAATTTAATCTCCATTTTACAAGTTGCTGTTGGTCAGTGTTTTATGGCAGCCATATAAACACAAACCAAGACAGAGAGGAAAGAAGAGCAAAAGAAATGTGAGTACCAAATGTAAGTACCAAATTTATAAGGTTTCACAGCAATTCTTTTTAGACATGTACTTGAAGGAAGAGAAAGTTTTAAGAGGTCACCCCGTAACTAAGAAAATGATGGTGTTGTGTGTATTACTTCATGGATGGGTATGATTAGAAAAAAATTAATTGTAGCATTCTCTAGATCTTATTATGAGGTAACTATTGAATAATATGAATGACTGTATGGTTGCCATTGTAGAAGTCTGTAGAAAGAGACATTTAAATAATCAATGTTGACTCCACCATCCTTCTTTAAACACTCTTAAAATTCATATTAAAATGGATATCCATTTAATATAAAATGGCAAGAATTCCTCATTCCATTCACATTTTTATTGTGATTGTCTAATAATCACTTTAATATAACAATAACTTTATAAAAATCAATTTTATTTTTTGCTTTTTAATAAAATATGATTTGACAAGATAATAGCTGAAGTTTATTTGTTTTACATTTGAAATTGGATACCACATATAAAAATTTTATTCCACTATATGACTAAATACTTTCAAACAATAGTGATAATATATTATACAAATATTAATTAAGACTTAACTCTGTTATGGCCTTCACCACATGTGTGCTTAACCAGACCCTTAAAGAGTTACTATTCTGACCAAAATTTGCAGAGGGTCAGTTATAGCTTAGAAATTATGTTCCTAAATATTATGCACTATTCTTAAATTAATGCTTTGCATCTAAAGCATCAAACATGCACAATGACATTGTGTTTACACTTATGGCAACAGTTTAGTAAATCTTATACAGAGGTGGATCTGATATAAATAATGTTAGCATACATATCCTGGTATTTGAATTAATATATTTTAATATATGCAATACATTTCTTACAATGTAAGTAATGTATTGGTTATATTGATCAATTGTTAAGAACATATGATGCTGTGAAAGAGGATGTGCTTCCTATGCACAGCATACTTGTAGCAAAGTACTGTGTCTATATATAAGATCATTTATCTGATCCTCTCTTAAGGCCTTCTTGAGCATCAGTCATGAATATGGATTATACAGACTTATATTTTGCCAAAGAAGTGATACTCATGACATAAAATTGTAAAGTGCATGAAAAAGTAAGAAATATAAGATGTAAGAAAGTCTAATATTATACTATGAATGTATCTGTTATTGTTACACAAGATCTAAAAACTTGTTAGTTTATGTAAATGAAATACAGTTTAGTAGAATAGACTGCATTAGCAAACATTACCTTTAGTAACATCACAGTAATTGGTATACTGTGCACTGGAATGCTTACATACTTCTGTCTCACAATATTTCAGGGGCTCATAAAGTGCCACATTTATACTGACACAAGATACTCTTTCTACCATCTGGGCAAAGGCAAATGATCTCAATTTTCTGTATCTTTTTCTGCCTGGAATAAATTTATTGTTTTTTGATGTACTGAAAATAAACTTTAGTAAGTTTGATTTGAGTTCAAGTTGAGCTGGCTCTGGAAAACAGAGGACAGGATAAAATGATTTAGCAGGGAAAGTTATATCTCTTTATTGGAAATTTTGGGGGAAGCTGGTATACCTAAGGGGATTTGAGTATTTGTTGAGAATATTGCTACTAGAAGATCTTTTAGATATGTCATTAGAGACTTTAGTAAGAAAGCCATAAACATGATTACTCTATTGTGCTTATGTAGACGGGTATACTTTACTTTACTTAGGTCTCTATATGAGATTACTAAGAGACTTTTGTATGAGGAAAATAGAACAGCAAGACAGGAACTGTTTAGCTAGACTGTCAGAAAGAAAACAGCTATGGACTTACAGATATCTACTTTATATACATGTACCTCTTCCATGCAGGTTCTCTCCCTCCCATGGTGTGTACAAAGAATTCTGCTTTTCTTGACAAAGCAATTGCTTTTTATAGTTCTTCTAATCAACAAGATGAAGGAAATTAAAATTTAAGAACAATAATAATAACTTCTGGGCCTAAGGATATGGCCAATTGGGAGGAAGTTTTCCTAACATTTAAAGGACTGAACTTTCTCTGTAGCATTAGAAAAATCAGTCCGGGGGGGAGGATTAATTTACTTTTTCTAAAGGAGACTTGACAGTTTTCCCAGTACTGTTACACTAAGCCTGAGATATCTAAATATTGGAAGCTTATGTCAATTTGCAGAAGCTCAGATCCCAAAACTAGACAAGCTGCCACCAATAACCAGAAGAGTATTTGCCAGTTTGTGTCATGGTTTCAAAACATTTGATTTCAAGTGTAACTACATGTCACTCTTCCTTTCAAATAACTCCAACTACTCTATAACTTTTTCAAATATATATCAAACATAATATTCTTTTACTAAATGATACCTGCTTTGATTTCCACAGAATTACACATTAGAAATTTATACTTTTGTTTTCATTTTCTGGTTGTTCTCTCACAAACAATGTAAGCTTTCCACCAGCAATATAATCTAGGTGTAAATTAACTATTGATCTGTCAGTGTCTTAGATACAGATTATTGATTCTAAGAAATGAAAAGTTAGTCCAGTTTTTGTTTTTGTGTGTCTTGCTTATTTTATATTGGTGACTCTTACATGCCCAGCAATTATTAAGATTTATGATAATTGGAATAGGATAAGGAATCTTTATGAATATATCCACTATAAATAACAGAGGGGTACATTGTGTGTAGTTACAATATCTCAAACTTTCATGGTTAAGAGAACCAAAGAAAGTTTAACACTGAACTTTGATATCAGCTTACTCTTTTCAGAGCACCTGGAGTGATTTTTCATTTAACTTCTTAATTTTCATGTGTATAATATCTAGTTTCACTTTTCTTCTCCCCCTGATACAATGTTTCCATCTTAGAGAGCATCTCTTATCATACCTTTAGTTTGCTCTGACAGGCTTCTCCAAAGAAGCGAAATCACTTCTCTGTTACCCCAATGGTAAAGGTTCCATTGAAAAATTATACACCATGTATTGTTCTTTCTTTATTATCTTTGGAACTTTAGCCTATTTTACCTCACAACTAAATAACCCCTCCCATCATTGCTTTTGATTTCCCCTTCTTGAATTTCTAGCCCTCTCTAACCACTTTCTCTCCAGATGCTACTTCATCCAAACTAAATCATGTAACCTCATAATTGTATAGTAAAATATGAGGTATGTGGATATTAACTGGCCATTTATTTTGAAAACTGTACATTAATAAGCAGATAACCCTGGCCAAGCATTGGTACCAGATATTGAAAAGACTATTGACCTTCTTGCTACTAGATTCTTTTGACAGATTCTACACTCAGAAAAAAGATATAGATGTGAAGCTTTAAAAACTAGCAGATTTCTTCCAGAAAGACCTCTAAGCTGTTTGTCATTGGACTAAACAAGAATGTTATGAGCACCAAATATGTGGTGGAGCATTAACTCTTTCTGATATCTGTGACTGATTCTCATTGTTTCCCTGGTAATGTTGCAAATTATTTTCATTTCAGAACTGTACTTGAAACCATCAAAATTACATCTTAGAAAGATTACACTGCTAGCTTGTGAAAAGTTAACAGAGTATACCTTGCTGAATGTTTTTGTGGTCACATATGATAGCACTGAAGGGTCAGAGACTCTTATGATAGTATAACTATCCAATGACTCCTTCCTACATTTTATATGCAACTCTTCCATAAATTAAGATTCTCTTCCGAGAGATGTAACACACACACACACACACACACACACACACCAGCAAAATCAAATTATGGGAGATTCTACATAATCAGCTGTTGGGAAACCATCATCGCTTCTGAGAAAATGCTTTGTGGAGTAGACATTTTGTTTGGGCTTTCAAACTCTAGTAAACAGCACATCAATTTTGCTTTACATATAAGCCCAAGAACCTCTTCAGTTCCTCAGAGCAAATATATATAGCATTATATATGTCATGAATTTATCTTAATGGGATACCATTAACACAGGTGTTCCAATGCAATGTGGTTTCTTTGTTGGACTTACTGAGAACATAGGATATTTGATTATCTGCTACCTAGTCAACCATTTGTTAGGTATGACTGTGGTTATTTGGACCCCAAAGTTCAGAGAAAATTGATTAGAATAATCTAAGGTAATAAAACATCGTGGGGAACTATGCTGTCACCTTGTAGCAGCCTACATAAATCTTAGTATAAATTTTCTGCATAGACTAAAGACCTTAGAACATGACTGGGAAGTAGAAAATAATGATGTTTACTTTTTGTTCCATTTTTATCATAGGATGCCAAACTTACATATACAGTAAAATCTATGATCTCACTTTTTATTTGTAGTAGTCTAGGATTAATATGTTAAGCATAATGTTAGTACCAGTTCACCTATATACTAATTAGGAATAAGATTTGACAAATTATAGTGACTTAAAAGTTGTTAAAATCATGATATTTACCTTGATGTTTTATATTACTATTGTTTTCACTGTTCACATTAACACATTAACATATTAGTGAATACAAATTGTGTCAATATGAATAACACTGGTGACTGTCTTTAGGACATTAATATTGTAATAAACATCTAAGTGAAGCTTATCATAGAATGAGATAGATGAATACTATGAATGAACTCTGAAATTTTACATATGGGATAGTCCTCAGTGTGGTTCTAATTCTAAATGCGTTGTGATCAGAAACAAAATACACAGATGCCTGTTTTCTAACATTTCAATCCAATATTCAGAAAACACTTGAAACTGGAGGAACACATATGATAAAATTAGAGCTTGGGAGGAAGTAGAATAAATCACTACATATAATGAACATCACTGTGGTCCTTGAGTTATATTTATTATGTTGATTTTTGCTTATATGTTATTAATTGTGCAGCCAAGTGTTGGCTTAGTAACCTGCATGATGGCTTGAAAATATGAGAACCTGGGATTTACTTAAAGGGTATACAATCAAGATAGACATACTGTTATTTATGTGAAATTACAGGAGACAAGGGAAGGTGAGTGAAAATGAGATCTCTGAATTCTAGTGGCCAGATTATTTAGCGTGTTGGGTAAATTTCATATCTATGAGATTTCATATCTATCTTAATCAGTCAGTACATGGAGCAAGTAACAGATATTTAATTTGTACTCTTGAATTCTAAAAAGAAAGGGTTGAATGCATAACTCTTATACAATATGCACCAAGCTAAGATTCTAATATGACCTGAAGCAAGGCTATTGAAGAACAAACATTTTCAGAGTGGCTAATAGATTATTGAGCTGATGGAAAAGGAGAGATAGATTTTCTGAGGTATGAATACTCTGAGAGGTCACACATGTTCTAGTAGATGTTCCCAATTCAAGAACACAGAGATTCCTTAATTAAACTCAGTTGTTACTCAAAAAAAGTGTAAGTATAAAAACGTAGAATGCAACGTTGATAATGGTGATTGGAATGAAATTTTGAAGTAGGAAATGAGACTACCTATTTTCAAATATTCAATATTCAAATAATAATAATTTGAACATGAATTACTGAAAAACAAAATTGGATATGATATGAATTCAGAGATGTGTATAACCACATAGAGAAACTTAAATATAAACAAGGAATTATTGAGTATATACATATATTTTAAGCATTTTTTTCTAAAGCAAATACCTTATAAGCTATATCAACATTGTTATGACACTGTGAGATTCTGTATGCAAATTGGTTATATTTAGATCAGAGTTTTAAAGTAATTTTAATATTTGAAGCTTTTCTTTTATGTTATGCTTTTATAGTCATAAATATATTATGTATTACTTTAATTAAAACATATACCTATTGAACTTGGGGGAATAAACAAGGTAAGTAACAAAGAATCAACTGCTAGCTTCATATGGTTGTCTGTAGTCACCATCACAATATTTCAAAAATTGGAGACTTTGTTTTAGGGAGCAAGCATCTAGATCCAAGTAGACAGATACAAGATCAGCCACCAGGTCAATCGCTGGCTTTGTCTATTGTTAATTGGAGGAAGGTCCCCAGTTAAATTACATTTTCTCCTGTCCTCCACTTTGACTTACTTTGACATCCAGGGAGAAAGGAGAGATAGATGAATCACAGTCTCTGATGAAGATCTCCAAATTAACAGCATGCTTTGACTTCCAAATCTAGATATTAGATGTCTCCTGATTTGTTTCTTTTTTCATTCTTTATTAGAGTGCATATATTTCTTGAAGCAAAAGTAAGGGAAAAGACTATTAAAATTGTCTGTAGCAAAGAATTTTACTTTCAGGCGATTGTCTATAGTATAGGAATCAGCTGGTCCTGAGTATACCCAATGCCTGATTGTGAACTTTCACATAGAAAGAAGATTGCTCTTGAAATAATAATGAGACAGAAACCATGGAAGTTTGCAAAGGTAGAGATTATTTGATTCTAGCTATTCCTGATCTGAGTCACCTGTACCTTGTTTCTGTGACATAAATGTAATATTGCCTCAGAAGCTATTGTGTATACATTCAGATGTGTCATCAGTCATGAAATGCTTCTTCATCTGGAAGACTAAAATCCTATTCATCTGACATATTTAAGTGTTAAATAATTGTGTTGCTACTTTTCTTGGTTGAATAATCTCAACTCTATCTTAATTGACCATCAGGTAAGATCCTAAATTATTTCATCCTCAAATGTTCTAAAACAAGGGAAACATTTTGTAAACTAAATTAACCTAGGAGACAAAGACCAGCAAGTATAAGATCTATTATTTCTCAAAGAGCAATGAAAATATAAACCATGAATAAAACTAGAAACTCTGAGACTTTCGATGTTAAGAAGATGAAAACAATATTATCTCTAAGGATTACAATATCATTGTCTACAGGGACCCTTGAGTAACAAGTAACATAGTGCCTGCATATGTTGCAGCTTGAAGCTTTCAGAGAATCTAAAGGTAAGAGATGAGAAGTGTCATTGCCATACCAGTTCCCACAGTCATTCTCCCAAAGAATGCACTGCTTTATTTACCTTATTTTTGCAAATAGTGATAAGTTTTATATTGGAATATTTATATGTACATTATTTTGTGTTAGTTTTATAATATATATAGGTACATTCATTCAACTGTTTCTCTAATGTATGTCCCATCGTTCTCATAAATAGACTTTCTGTGGTGAACATTGATCTTGCAAACTAATCTTTGGAGTCCTGCTTCCTCTCAGCATCATGAGAAGCTGACATTATGGATGTTGACATCAATACTCAAATGAGGTTATTGTTATACTAACTTCCTTATGAGTCTCTATTTTTGTATTGTGAGTGCTTGTGTATAAAATTCAATGGATAACTTTAATTTTGGTTTACTATAGCTTTGCTAAAATTATATTTAACTATAAAAATAATTTGAATAAACTGTGTTCTCTATACAAATGAAGTATATCCTTTAGAAATTTTTCAAATTATTTTATTTTCCTGAAGCATAAGATATTAATAAAATTTAAGTTACCAGTATTTATTTTCTGCATTGAATCCCTTTGGAAAACATCTAGAATTATTTCCACTTTAGTTGGGAACAGTTGTTCTTAGACTAATTTTATAATTGCAGATTAAATAAGGTGTTTAAGATCTGTACTTGTGACAATTCCCTTTACCTATAGGACATTTATTTGTTTATTTATTTACTTATTTATATTACCTTTTAAAAATTGGGTTTCTCTGTATACCTCTAGCTCTTCTGGAAAAAGCTTTAGATTACACTGGGCTTCAACACACAGCCTGCCTATGCCTCCCAAATATGGGAACTAAATTTGTGTCCTACTATGCCCAGTGGAATTTAACTTCTGTAAGTAACATTTGAATGCTTTTTCTTAAAATCATGAAGATGGGTAGAGATTCTCAAAGATTTTATAATTTTTGTCATGCACTGAAATAATATACTACTGGACATGGACCTTTTATGTTAAACTGGTCCTGCACATTCAAGTCACATATGCACAACTATATAATAATGAATGTATCCTTGTATTTAAGGTCCCTCTCTCCCTCTGAATGATAGGCTCTCTACCCAAAATAATAAGGACTTCACAACAAAATTTAGAAAAAACAAAAGATCCTTGCTTTATTGGTTATTTTAATGACCACAATTACAAAAATTATGAGTTGAGATTACCAATGTCAAGTCAAAAAATTCAGAAACACACACAGAATGAATATTTAATACACTTTGTAATATTCTTTTATATATATATAG
>NW_021620036.1:134997-201101 GCF_004785775.1 Grammomys surdaster
GGGGGGGGGGGCAGCGCAGGGCATGCTGCTGGCGGGTCAAAGCTCACGCAGGGCGCGCAGGTGGGGTCGCGGTGGAGCACAGTGCGCTGTTCAGTCGTGCGGGACAGGGCCGACATAGCTTCTCGAACCATGGTTACAGCAGCCTCGGATGGCTGGGTGGGGAGCATACTGGAAGGTCTGCTTCTGCTCCAGCCTCCAAAGGCAGGCGAATATTACAGCTCTTTTTGCTTCCTCTCCTCGTGGGCAGCCCAAGAGTGCCTTGGCGGTGGCGGAGAGGGAAAAGTGTAACAGCTCTTTGAAATGTGCAGGCTAGCCGGGCAACAGGGAGGAACCGCCATAGAAGTCTCCGACAGCGGGAAAGATCTCACATCCACACCACCTTTACTTTTGAGCTTTGGGTAATATATACAGCTTTTGAGGGGAGAGCAGGTAACCCCTATTGGTTTGGTTTGAGAGCTTGGTATGCCTTATTTGCATGAAGGTGCTATTCCTAAGTGATCAAAGGCCATGGACCTCTCCATGGCAGGTGCTGTGGAGAGCAGAAGCTAAGAGAGCCAGATGGCTTTGGGAAATTTCGAAGCGGCCTCCCGTCCTACTGGCCTTCTTCAGTCCAAGGTTTCCGGGGCTTCAGAGCTTTCTACCAAGCATTCTGGCCTTTTCTCATAGCCCACTGCCCCACAGACTGTATGGTGCTAAACAGAAGAACACATCTGTACAGGAGACAATGTCAGAGGAAACCTGCAGAGTCAGTGATTGTTCGATTGTTTATTTCTGATTCTTTGACTCATGTACGGGAACTGTCACCCTGTTTGAGATTCATGTATCATGTTTGGGTTGTGCCTTCCTTTTCACTGTTATTCACAACTGTTTCTTCTGCAAAGAAGATTCTTGATTTCAAGATTCAGCTAGTGACAGGGACTAGGAATGTTCTGATATTTTACATCCTTAGGTCACCATCTGTGAGGAAGGCTAAGGCAGTGAATGTACTCACCATTCAAACTTAGACTCTTGAAAAATTCATGATGTAACTAACAGACAGAGATCATATCATACCCAGAAAACAAGTGTTTTTGGGACACGGATGCTGACAGCTTGTTGCTGTTAACATTCAAAGATGTTCAGCAATCCAACCTATGTTTACTCTGTTTTATAGTTCTTTGACAATTATAAGTTTCTCTTACATGTTTATTCTTCATGTCAGTACTTCTCTTACTAACAGTTCAGGGGTATTTTATACCATTGTGAAAATTAATGCATCTTGTCCTAATGGTCTACAGCTTGGTATTCCATACTGATAAGAAAGAAATGGACACAGTAATTTTAATTGTGTCTGTGTACTAGTAGATACCAAAAGGCTTATCCCTTTGTTATTTGCATTCTCTCTTTAGTAAGTACGTAGGTCTCTTTGGTGAATCATGGATATTTGTGAAATTTTACTACTTTGACTACAGTAAATCTGACTGTAGTAAAGAACTTACAATTGTGTATCTTTAAAAAATGTCATGGTCTCTTTTCAACTGCATATTAATTATTCCACATACACCATGCACTGTTAAGACTGTCTAGAGTATATAAACATTGTATTCAACAATGAATTCCTTTTAATATTGTCCAGATTCAGGAAGACATTCCATAGTTTCATCATGAAAAGGATTGAATGTGGAGCAGGACATGGGTGGAAAATTGCACTGAGTGTTTCAACATTTCTTGGGGGATACACTATTCAATATGAATGTATGAAAAAAAGATATAACGAGCACACAAAAGAAGCAATTGTGGAAGTATACACAGGCATTAAAATTAGGAGACTGTATCAATTTCAGGATAAGATTTATATTGAGAAAAGATCAAAAAAATCAAACGACTTCTAGCAAATAAATTGGATGTAGGCAGAAGGAAGCAGAAAAATGAAAAGCCCCAGGGATCCAATGATTTATTTTTCTGTTTTTCTGTGAGATAGAAAAAAAGGTGAAACAGTTTTTTCTCACATTCAGTTTCAATTTTTCTGAGTCAGTCAAAGAACCAAGGAAGGAAGGGGAGAGAGATGAATCAGCGGCACTGATGGAGATCTCCAGGGTAACAACAGGATATGACATCTCTTTCGTGATTGAATCTGATTCCATTCTCTATTTGATCACACAATCTCCATCAAACAGAAGAAAGGAGAGCAAGTAAATTTATCTGCAGGGTAGGATTTTACCAGTCAGGATGCTGGCTATATAACAGAAATTATCTGGTCCTGTGCATAATCAGAGCCAGACTGTATGGTGCTAAAGAAAAGGAAGAGTGCTTGTGTAACTGTCACAAGACAGAGCCAGTGGAAAGCTGCAATGACAGTGCTTTTTTGTTTCAGAGACTGCATGCTCTGTTTCCTTGGCTCTTATTTTCTGTACAGGGATTTTCACTACATGTGAAATTCAGGTATTAGCTTTTGGTGTGCATTTCTTACCTCTGCCATGCTGGGCTGTGTCTTCTGCAAAGATGATACAAGACTAATGCTTCACTTTGTGACAAAGATTAGGGAATTTCTTACATTTTCACATTTTTTTGATCAGCCATTGTGAAAGCAGCTGTGCCAGCAAATGTCCTCAACATACCACCTTGGAGTCTAAGAAAAATCAGATGTAACTGAGAGACATTGATACTACCATACTAAGAAAATAAGCACTGTTGAGACACTGATGCTGGTATCATGTTACTATTAATCGCAAAAGATATCAGACAATACAAACCTTGTTTATTCTGTTATTGTCCTTGTACTTTGCTAGATTTTCTAGCATGTTTCTTGTTGATTGTCAGTCATTTGCAACCTAACAGCTCAGGGAAGTCATGAGCCTTTTAGGCAAAACAATACATCATGTTTTGATCAAGTCCAGCTTGGTATTACACCATGTAATATGAAGTAATGGACACAGTAATTTTCATTTTGACCTTGTATTGTGGATACCTAGAGCCCTAAGATTTCATATTGTTTTCATACTTTCTTTAGAAATCAAGTCTCTGTCATATATCCTGGATATTTATAAAACTGTATTTCTTTTATCAATATGTTTCTGACAGTAGAAATCATATTACAACTGTATATGCATCAGAAAACATCAAGGACTTTTAAAATCAGAAAATAAATGTTCCACATACACCATGTTTTGTAGTGTATAATCACAGCATATAAACAATATTTTCAGCACTGAATACCACTTAATATTATGCAGATATATGAGACACTCCAGTGTTTTATACAAACTGATTACATGCGGAGCAGGACATGGGCAGAATATTAAACTTAGTGATGAAACATCTCTGAGGATGTACCATTATATAGCATTTTTCAAGGAAAGGCTAAAAACTGAACATATAATGGTTGAATTAGAAAAGGAGACAAAGGCATATCACAATTGTTCAGCAGGCAACAAAAATTGCAAGATGAGTAATACAATCAATGGACTAAAAAAGAAACAGAGCCACTCTGACAAATATGTTCAATCTAGGCAGAAGGAGCCAGAAATAGGAACCCCCTCCCCAAGTTCCCATTGACTTGTATTTCTGTTGGTAACTGTAGAAGGAAGAAGCTAAAAACACTTTTTTCCCTGCCATCTATTGATTTTTTTGTTTCATTTATGGAACTCAGGGAGGAGGGTGTGAGGTATGAATCAAAAGCACCGATGGCAATCTCAACGGTTACCACAGGGTTTGATGTCCATGCTTAGATATGAGATCCCTCTCCTTACTGGATCTGATTTCCTTCCCTATTTGAATACACAATCTTCATGCTCCCTTCTCTTTAGTGCCATTTAGTCTGGCTTTGGCTATATCCAGGTCCAAATAAGTCCTGGAATATATCCAGCAGCTGACTGATTAAATCTTTCCCTGAAGGCAAATTTATTAGTTCTCCTTGCTTGCGATTGATGGAAAATGTGCATTCAAATAAAGAATAGAATCAGATTTTTGAAAGAATCAAATTTTTGAAGTTTGAAAAATTCAGAAGATGGTTTATTGATTTCTACAGTTAAACCATTGCTCATAGTATTATTGTATTTTTAATATAGAAGAATATCTAGCATGTTTGTTCTTTCATATCAATTCAATGCAAAATACCTGTTGAGTGGGAGTTATGAGACCTTTAGGGAAATCCATACACAATCTTCTGAATATTTCAAACTTGGTGTTACATATAGTATAATAAAAAATGAGCACAGAAATTTTCATGGTGTCCTAGCACTAATGGATACCTGGAGACCAATGCTTTCCTGTTTTTTTCACTCAGTCTTCAGAGTTCAGGTCTCTGTAGTATATTCTGGGTAATTATTAAATAAGTTAATTATTGATTTATATATTCCTGAGAGGAGTAAAGAATTTACAATTTTATATGCATTCCTAAATGCTCTGGCCTCATTAAAACCACACTTTAAATTTTCCTACACAATATGTATTTTTGGGAATATCCACAGCATATAAACCTGATTTTCAAACTTGAATTTCATTTAATATTGCATACTTATAACAGACTTCCATGTCACATGCTAACTGAGTACAGGTGGAGCCCTGTATGGGTACAGTATTCTACTTGCTAATCCAACACCTCTTTGAGGATAAACTATTAAATATTATTGTATTAGGAAAGGCTATAATCAGGGTATACAAGAGAAGCAATTAGGGAGGGGATGAAGGAAATGATAATTTTTCATCAGGCAGCAAATTCACAAGATATTAGTCAAAATCAGAACAACTAAAAAAGAAACAGAGGAAATCTTGTAAAAATTAGGTAGAAGAAGTGGGAAATAGGAAAGCTCTGAAGTTCCATGGCTTGTTTTTTGTAGAATAAATTAGAGAGAAGAATGTATAAAAACCTTATCCTGGCATCCACTTTGTATTTTTCTGTTTTCATAAGAAAACCCAGGGAGGAGGGGTTGAGAAATGAATCAGTAATAATGATGGTGGTCTCAAAGGTAATTATGGAATTTTATATCCATGCCTAGATATGAGATCACTCTCTTGATTGGATTTTATTCCATTCTCTACTTTAATGCACATTCTCTATCAATTAGGATCAAGGAGATCAAACAAATTTGTTTGTATGGCAATATTTGATCAATCAGGCTGCTGGCTATATTCCAGGACTTGTCTGGTCCTGGATATAACCAGATCCAGACTCAATGGTACTAAAAAGAAGAAAAAAATGCTTGTGTAACTGTCGGTAAACAGAGCCAGTGGAAAGCTGCAAAGACTGTGTTTGTTTATTTCAGATTCTCCATGCTCTGGTTTCTTGATTCCTTCTTTTGTATAGTAACTGTCACCCTATGTGAAATTTTGCTATTTTCTATGAAGTGTGATTTCCTTATCTCAGACATACAGAGGTGTGTCTTCTGCAAAGAAGATACAACAGTCAATTTTTGGGTTGTGTCAGAGAATAGGGAATTTCTGATACTTTATATTTTATTATCAGCCACTGTGAGAACTTCTATGGCAGCAAATATCCTCAAAATACCACCTTGGATTATTAGAAAAATCATATCTGACTAACAGAAACAGATAATATCGTACTCAGAAGAAAAGCACTATTGGGACACTGATGCTGATATTATGTTATCATTAATCACAAAAGACATTCAACAATACAACCCTTGTTTATTCTACTGTTGTTTTTGTACTTACTAGATTCCCTAGCATGTTTGATTTTACTAGTCAGGCATTTGCTACTGAACAGCACAGAGGAGCTTTGACAGAAATCAATACATCATGTCCAGATTATCTCCAGCTTGGTATTACACTATGTAAAAGTGCAAAATGGATACAGTAATTGTCATTGTGACCTTGTATTGTGTATTGCTAGAATCCTAAGAATTCATGTTCTTTTCATTATGTCTGTAAAAATCAGATCTTTGTCATATATCCTGGATATCTGTGAAACAGTATTTCTTTGATCAGTACATTCCTGACATCAGAAATCACATTACAACTGTATATGCATCAGAAAATGTCATGGCCTGTTTAAAACCACACATTAAATATTACACATATACCATGTTTTGGGGGGTATAATCACAGCATATAAACATTGTTTTTAATACTGAAATCCACTTAATATTATGCATATTTATGAGACACTCCAGCATTTCATTCAAACTGAGTACATGCGGTCATTCAAACTGAGTACATGTGGAGTAGGTTATGAGCAGAGTATTAAACTTAGTCTTAAAACATCATTTGAGGATGGATCATTAAACATCATATTTTCAAAGAAAGTGTATAAGCAGAACATATAACAGTTGAATTGGAAAAGGAGATAAAACTCATCATAATTCTTCACCAGGCAAGAAAACATGCAAGATAAGAGACGAAAACAGTGGACTCAAAAAGAAAGAGTGCTTCTCTGTCAAATAGGTTCAATCTAGGCAGAAGATCCAGAAATAGAAAACCCCAAGGTTCTATTGACTTGATTTTCTGTTGGTCAGTATATACAGAAAAAGATAAAAAAGTTTTTTTTCTGACATACACAACAGATTTTTCTGCTTCATTCAGGGAATTCAGGGAGCAAGGTGTGAGATATGAATCAGCAACACTGATGGAGATCTCCAAGGTTGAAACAAGGTTTGATGTCTATGTCTATAAATGAGATCTCACGTCATATTATATCCAATACCATTCTTTAATTGAATGCACAATCTCCATCTATCAGAAGTGAAGAGAGCAAACAAATTTGTCTGCATGAAATGATTTGATCAATCGGCCTGTTGGCTGTATTCAAAGACTTGTCTTGAGTATAACCAAAGCCTTAATGAATGGTGCTAAAGAGAAGGAAGAGTGCTTCTGTGAATGACAGGACACAAAGCCAGTGGAAATCTGCAAGGATAGTGCTTGTTTGTTTCAAAGCTTGCATGCTCTGTTTCCTTGGCTCCTATTTTCTGTACAGGGATATTCATCACATGTGAGTTTTAGGTATCAGCTTTTGGTGTGCATTTCTTGCCTCAGTCATGCTGGGCTGTGTCTTCTGCAAATATTATTCAAGATTCAATCTTCAGCTTGTAAGTGAGACTAGGGAACTTTTGATAGTTTCACAGCATTAGGTCATCCACTCTGAGAAATGCTGTAGCAGCAAATGTTCTCAACATACCCCCATAAAATCTCTGAAGAATCTTGATGGAATTTACAGACACAAATAGTAGAGTACCCAGAAACTAAGCACCCTAGGAGCAGTGATGCTGGCAGCATGTTACCTTCAATGGCCCAAATCATTCAACCATTCAATAATTATTTATAGTACAATCTCTATAATGTATATTCTTCCATGTAGTTCAATGCTAACTCCCTGTTCAGTGGATTCATGAGCTCTTTAGGGAAATAAATACATTATCTCCAAACTATTTCAACATTGGTGTTACATAAAGAAAAATTGGAAATGGACACAGAAATTTTCATAATGACCTAGTAATAGTGGATACCTGGAGACCTATGCTTTTCCTGTTCTTTTCATTTAGTCTTTAGAGTTCAGGCCTTTGCAGTTTATCCTAGATAATTATAAAATATTTTCATTCATATATTCCTGACATTAGAAACAAATTACAACTGTATATGTGTCAGAAAATGTCTGGCCTCTTTAATTATTCCTACACACTATGTATTTTGGGGGATATCCATAGCACTTATACCTCATTTTCAACTTTGAATTTCAATTAAGAGTGCATATTTATGAGACACTTCAGTGTCACTTACAACATGAGTACAAATGGAGCAATGTATGTGTAGAGTATTCCACTAATTATTCCAACACCTATTGTATTGACAATACACTATTAAAGATTATTGCACTTCGGGGGGCTATAATCAGAGCATTCACCAAAAGCAATTGGATAGGACATGTAGGCACATTATAATTGTTCAGCAGGCAACAAAAATTACAAGAAAATAGTCAAAATCAGAAACAGAGGAACTCTGGCATACTGCTTGGATATAGGTATAAAAAGCTGCAATTAGAAACAGCTCCAAGGTTATATTAAACTGTTTTTGTTGTTGTTGTTGTTGTTATTGCTTATTGCAGAGGGTAAAATGTAAAAATCAGGTTTTCCTGCCATCTTCTTTGGATTTTTCTGTTTGCCTAAAGAAATCCAGGAAGGAGGGGGTGAGAGATGAATCAGCAGCACTGATGGACATCTTCAAGGCAACCAAAGCATTTAATGTCCATGCCTAGATATGAGATCTCTCTCCTGATTGGATCTTATTCAGTTCTCAATTTGAATGAACATTCTCTGCCAATCAGAAGCAAGAAGAGAAAATAAATTTCTCTGCAGGCCAAGACTTGACCAGCCAGGCTGCTGGATATATTTCAGAACTTATCTTCCTGGATATAATGAGAGCCAGACTAAATGGTACTAAAGAGAAGGAAGAATGCTTTTGTAACTGTCAGGATCCAGAGCCAGTAGAAAGCTGCAAATACTGTGCTTGTTTGTTTCAGTGTCTCTATGCTCTGATTTCTTGGCTCCTTGTTTTTTATAGTAACAGTCACCCTATGTGAAATTCACCTTTTTGCTTTGGAGCGTGACTTCCTTGTCTCCGACATGCAGTGGTTTGTCTTACGCAAAGAAGATACAAGATTCAAATTTTAGTTTGTTGCAAAGACTAGGGAATTTTTGACATTTATATTTTATTATCAGCCACTGTAAGAACTGCTATGGCAGCAAATGTCCTCAACATGCCACCTTAGAGTCTAAAAAAAAAAAAAATCATACACAACTAACAGATGCAGATACTATCTATCATACTCAGAAGATAAACACTGTTGGGAAACTGATGCTGATATCATGTTACCATTAATTGCAAAAGTCATTCAACTATACAACTCTTGTTTAATCTGTTAATGTCCTTCTACTTTATTAGATTTTTTACCATGTTTAATTTTCCCAATCATTCTTTTGCTACTAAACAGCACAGCTGAGTCATGAGCCTTTTAGAAAAATCAATACACCATACCCAGATGATGTCCAGCTTGATATTACAACATGTAAAATGATGAAATGCACACAGAAATTCTCATTGTGACCTAGCATTGTGGATCCCTAGAATAAGATTTCATGTTCTTTTAAGTCTCTGTCATATATCCTGGATATTTATGAAATGGTATTTCTTTGATCAATACATTCCTGATGTTAAAAATCACATTACAAATGTATAGGTAACAGAAAACACCATGCCCTCTTCAAAAACCACACATTAAATGTTCCACATACACAATAATTTATTGTGCATAATCACGGCGTATAAACATTATTTTCAACACTGAAATTCACTTAATATTATGCAGATTTATGAGACACTATGGTGTTTCATGCAAACTAATTACTTGTGGAATAGGATACGGGCAGAATATTAAAATTAGTGATATAGTATCTCTGAGGATGCATTATTAAACACCATATTTTCAAGGAAAGCCTAAAAACAGAACATATAACAGTTGAATTGGAAAGGGAAACAAAGGCATATCACAATTCTTCAGCAAGCAGCAAAAATCAAAAGATAAGAGACAGAATCAGAGGACTTAAAACGAAATAGTGCCTCTCTGGCAAATAAGTTCAGTCTAGGCAGAAGGATCCAGAAATAGGAATCATGCCAAGGTTTCATTGACATGTTTTTCTATTTCTCATCATAGAGAGAAAGTAAAAACAGTTCCTTTTTCCTGAAAAATGCTATAAATTTTTCTGCTTCTTTCATGGAACTCAGAGCATATTGTGAAGTATGAATCAGTAGTACTGAAGAAGATCTCAGTACTTCAACATCAACAAATGCATCTTCAACAAATGGTGCTGATCTAATAGGTCTTAATTGGATAAGAATGCAGATTGATCCATATTTGTCTCTCTGCACAAAGTTCAAGTCCAGGTGTGTCAAGAACCATATATAAAACTATACACATTGAATTCAGTAAAAGAGAAAACGAGAAATAGCCTGGAATGCATTAGCACAGGGGAAATTTCCTGAAGAGAACATCAATAGCCCAGGTTTTAATATCAAAACTCCAATGACAGGACATGCTAAAGTGAATTTGGGGAAAGAATAATGCTTCTCTATAACTTGTGGAGTTGAAAACTCATACACCCACTCTGGAAATCAACCTGGTCATTCCTCAGGAAAACTGGAAAAGAGTTCTACCTGAAAACCCAGCTATACAACTCTTGGGGATATATTCAAATGATTCTCCACAAGATCACAAGGATATGTGTTCCATTATGTTCACAGCAGCCTTACTCATATTTGCAAGCCAGATTTCCAGCAACTGAAGAATGAAGAGAGAAAATGTACTTCATTTACACAATGGACACTATTCAGCTATAAAAACAAGGGCATCATGAATTTTCAGGCAAATAGATAGACCTAGAAAATGTCATCCTAAGAGAGGTATCCAAAACACCAAGAGACATGCATAGAATGTACTCACTGAAAAGTGAATATTAACCTAAACATGCAGTATACCCACAATTCATCCCACATACTCTAAAAAGTTAAACAAGAGGTAAAGGACGTAAAGATGCTTCATTTTCCACTTAGAAAAGGTAACAAAATAATCATGAAAGGATGAGAAAGGGAAGGACTTGGCTGAGAGAGGAGATGCGAAGGTGAAAGCTGGCAGGATCAGGTATTGGGCGATACAGGATATAAGCCCAGAGGTCCAGGAAATTTGTAGCTGGCAGGGATGGAGAGTTGGAGGAACCTCTAGAAAGTACCAGAGACCTGGAGTGGAGGAAGCTCCCAGGACTCAATGTAGTTTACTTTAAGTGAAAAGTCTAACTGTTTGGAGATCGAACTTGAAGAGACCAAATTCAGTAGTTAGTTGAAAATACTTTGTTTTTAGACAGATCACACAGAGCAGGCAGAGATCTCATGAAAGTGGTCCTCTGTTGAAAGAGGAGGAAAAACAAGGAAAAGAAAAAGAGGGAGATGGGTCTGCACCTCTGTCTTTTATCTAGGCCATGATGTACGTAATCCATGTAATGCTGCACACAGGTGATGCAGGTAAAACAAGTAAAGGTAGTGTGTTGCAGTTGCCATTGCAACAGATGCAGGAAAGTCCTTTTTGCCTAGGGAATGTCCTCATCAAGGGATTCAGAGGTGGGCTGTAAACAGCTTTTTATGCTAACATTATTCCCTTTTTTATCATGAATAGAAGGGAAAAGGTAGAGGAAGAAGCCAATGGTGAAATAAGAATAGGAGGGACAGATCTCATAAACTGATTCCTGGTGTCTAGGAACATCATTAATGTTGGGGTGTAGCTGACTTTTACCATTGAGGCCTACTTGATAGACATTCTCATCAGGCTCTCCTGTTGACAATGACTGGTAATCCTGTAAAAGGAGATGATTAGCTGTTTTATTAGTTGTTTTAATTTGTTCATTAAGGAATATGGAAACAGGATTAAAGAGGAAAGGAGCAAATAGTTAAATACAAAAACTGAGAAGAGGCATTAAGAATGGGAATATCCATTTCCATATATATTTTTCTGAAAATCTGGGAATCAGGGGCCTCATGTTTTTTTCCTGTATTTCTGGATGTCTGATGGTAGTTGCTAGATTTTATTACTTACTGTTCCAGATTCATTGATGTAGAAACAGCATTTTTGGAAAAACAGGAAAAGACCACCTTCTTTTGGTGTAAGGACATCTAGTCCCAGTTGGTTTTGTAACACCATCATGGCCAAAGAATTGATGTGTTTCTAGATGGTGAGCATGATTTCAGCCACCTCTTGAAAATCATTTTCAGCTGAGGAAAGAACCTTTTGTGTAGAGTTAGGGAATTAGTCAGCCCATTGCTCCAGCATCAGCACCAGCACCTATAGCTATTCTTGCAGTGACCAGGAATGGCAGAACCTGACCTGCCCTCATGCCATGTTGAACAGGTATTGTGTCTTCAACCTGGATTGGTAGAGGCTCTTTTCTATGGATTATTTCTAGTTCAGGGCAAAGGAACAAGAACATGCAAACTCCTGACCCACTGCCAGGTAAGCAATGATATTCCTGAGTGTCACAAAGAATTGATGTGGTTTGGACTGCAGTGCACTGTGGCAGAGATGTGGCAGAGGTTGTGGAGTATAAGGAGCTTAGTGTTCTTACAGAACATGTCCTGGATGTCTTAAAACAGTCTGCCATGCCAAACACCAGTGATATATCCAAGGTATGGGTCATGGCAACATGAGATACAGACAGTGCAGCTGATAAAATGTGAGTTGAGGTTACTTGGCAGTATCTCTAGAGAGGCTGAAAGTGGCAACTATGAGCTAGTCCCAGGGGCTAAACATAGACAGCAATCTTTAAAGTGACCAGGTCCTGTGATGTTAAGGAGTTGGTAGGCTGAGGTCAGGGTCTGAAGCAGGAGGCCAAATGACAAGATAGTACCATTTATGAGGGAGGATGACAAGGAAGTTAGGACCTCTGAGAAGTGTTTTATTACTTCTCCTATTTTACCAGTATCTAGAGGTTAGACAATTGAGACATATTTTCTACGGTTTGGTCTTGTATATAAAAGAGGGTCTTGCATTGTTGATAGAAGAAGTGATTGGTCCATGATCCTAGCATATGTATCTGGCAAAACCAATATGGACAGCCCCTATATTCATCTGGTGAGTTTTTACAGTCATCTTTCATCTAGTAAAAAAGGAAGCAAACAAAGAGATCATAATATTTAGATGGAATGGTGGATATAGTAATGATAGCATTGTCGATTGTCTCTTGGCATCCAGCTATGGAGCGGTTTCCTGACCCTATATGGAAAGACTGTTGATTATTAGTGGGAGTTTCTTGAATCTCAATTATCCAGATGTAAGGACTACCCTGGATAGAAACGAATAGCAGGGGGAGAATTAGAAGCCCATGTGTAAACCAGTGGGGTTGAGTTCTCCTGCCAGAGAGGAGTCTCATTTTTTTTGGAGGGGGGGATTGGGGACAATGTGGATAGTCTTAATGTCTTCTGGAGCTTAAGAGAGCAGGGTCTTGTTGGAATCAATGTGTTGGAAGAAGAGTCATTTTGAGATGGAGGGGTAAAAGATTTGAGGAGGGACAAGTAGACCCAATGAGAGAATCCCTCAAGTTTAACAGCTGTAAGAGTCATGAGAATTACCTTGAAAGGGACTTGCCATTTAGGAGAGATAGATGAGGTCTGATTATCTGGATGGGAGAGAAGACATGGTCTCCAATGTCAACAGACAGTGGACAACATATGGCCCTGAGAGACAGTTGTCAGCAAAGTTCCAAAAAAGAGAGTACAGGTGGCAAATAACAGAGTAAGTAAATGATCTGGGAGAGCATTTAGGTGAAAGACCAGGAGTTAGGACTGATTGTCCATATATGAGTTCAAAAGATGAGAAGAAAAGAGGCCTCTTGGGGAGAGCTCATAACCTTAAACATGCCAGAGGTAGAAGTTTTAACCAATTGAAGTGAAGTTCATGTGAATGTTTGACAATAGTGGCTTATAGGGGGCGGTTAGTTCTTTCTACCTTTTCTGAAGTCTGTGGGTGGTAGGAAATATGAAAAGTTCAGTGGATATCTAGGGCTTTGGATAGAGTTTGACAAATTTGGGAGGCATTGTCTGACTGGAGAGAGGCTGGGACATCAAACCAAGGAGTAATATCTTTGGAGGGGAAGATGAGAAACTGTTTAAGCCCTTTTGTTAGTTTTGGGGAACGCCTCTAACCCACCCAAGAAGTTGTCTATCAAGCCAGGAAGGACTTGGCATGTTTGACAGTGGGCATGCGGGTAATGTCTAGTTGCCAGTTGGTTCCAGAAAGGGAGCCTCTTGTCTGATAGGTCAGAGAAGTAATGGTACAATACCTGAAGTTGGAGTCTGATATATGACAGATTTTGCAAAAGTCAGTGATAGATTTTAAGAAACTTAAGTCCTCAGGAGTAGGCTGTAGATGGGATTTAACAAAAGAGAACAATGCTTGCCTGTTAGGAGGAAAAAGTTGTTGAAGATTGGAAAGAGTTTGACGAGTGTCAAGGAGTGAGAGTGGAGATGTGATTTGGATTGTAAGAATGTCCTGGGTGGGAGAAGATGAGGCTAGACCCCTATGGGCTGCAGGTCTAGCTGCTTTGTTGGTTTGGGTGTTTCACTCAGAGACAATAGATTCATCCATCTGGTGGAATCTTCAGTGGACAGTTCCAATAGCTGTGGGGAGATGGGAAGCCTTTAGCATGGCCATAGTTGGGTTTGCATTAGTTACTGATCCTCCTTTTGACATAAGTAACCCATGCTTCTCCCAGATAGCAGCATGGGACAGGAGGATATGGAAAGCATATTTGGAGTCTGTATAGTTGTTGAGTTATTGTCCCTGTGCCAGTTGAAAGTCATGGGTAAGGGGTATAAGTTCAGCCTGTTGACTGGTAGTATGAGCAGTGAGGGGCAGTGCCTCAGTGATATCTGTGTCTGACACTATAGCATAGCCACCTTTTCTGGCTCCTTCATGGTAAAAGGAACTGTCATATGTATACCATGTATAGACTACCTGAGGCAATGTATCCTCCTGTATGTGTGAAGGATGATGTAATAGCTGCTCTAAGGTTTCAGTGCAGGAGTGAGGTAGGCAGTGGCTAGTATGTAGTCAAGGAAGACTTCCTCAATTAAGAGGAAGCATGATTGGAAAGTGAGTGTGGAGTCTTCTATTAGTGCTACCTGAGGAAAAAGAAACCTGGAAGGAGATAAAGAGCCTCTAAGCCTTTGTAAGTTAGGAACTGTGACAGGTTATGGTAAGAGAAGACCGAAAGTTAGTGTTTTAGAGTCTCGAATAAGGAGTTCAGAGGCTGCTAAGGTACAAATACAAGGTGTCCACCCTTGGACGGTTAAATATAGTTTTTTGACAGGTACACCACAGGGGCAAAAGAGAGTCCCAGTTGGTTACCTAAAGCTCCAAGAACAAATCCCTCTTTTTTGGTTACATAGAGAGGAATAGGATGAGTCAGGTCAGGGAGCTGTAAGGTGGGAGCCTTAAGAAGAGCCTATTGGAACCTTTGAAAATGGTTGGTAACAGGTTTGAGAATAGGTTCATGGATGGGGCCTAATGCTGCTTCCTATAATGGATGGGAAAGGAGGAAAAGGAAAGAACCTAGGAATGTAAAACACTGGCTATTCCTAGGAATGATAAAATATCTTCCTTTGTGGAAGGGACAGTTAGAGACTGAATTATATTCTTTCTATCTAAGGTGACAGCCTTGTGGATTGAGGTAATTATTAGTCCCAAATAGGTGACATGAAGAGTGGGCAGTTGGACTTTAGAAGGCTAGACCCTGTAGCCTCGACTTGACAGGAAATTTATAAGAGCAGATGTGTCAGTTTGGCTAATTTTTAGAGTAAAAGTGCAGAGAATATTATCTGTATAATGGACAATCTTAGATTTAATGACAAACAGAGAAAGTAAATCAGAAGCCAGGGCCTGGTCAAATAGGTGTCGGCTGTCCCAGAATCACTGCAGTAGAACAGTCCAGGTGAGTTGAGTAGAAAAGTAGGTTTCAGGGTCAATCCAGGTAACGGCAAAGAAGTTCTGTGTCTGGATATCTGGAGAAATATAGAAGAACACATTGTTGAGATCTAGGACTGAGAAATGTGAAGTCCCTGAGGTGATAGTGGAAAGAAGTGTAGGATTAGCCACAACAAAATGGAGACGAATCACTGCAGAATTAATAGGCCTGAGATCTTGAACCAGGTGATATTTTCCATTAGATTTCTTAACTGCTAGTATGGGAATGCTACAGGGGGAAGAGGTAGGAGAAAGTTTTTTTTTCCTTCAGAGGTCATAAATAGTAGGCTTAAGTCCCCTGAGGCTCTAGAGAGAAAGAGGGTATTGAACTTGAGTGAAGTGATGGACCTAGTAGACTCTAGTAATTGAATGACAACAGGAGAATGATGTTTAGCAACAGAGGTGTTCTGGACATTCCAGGCTTTGGTTTCTATCTCAGAAGCTTGAAAGCTGGAGGAGAAAAGGGACTAATATCCACTATGAGTGAGTGCATACCATGTGTGTTCTTTTGTGATTGGGTTACCTCACTCAGAATGATATTTTCTAATTCCAACCATTTGTGTAAGAATTTCATAAGTTCATTGTTTTTATTAGCTGAGTATTACATTGTGTAAATGTTCCACATTTTCTGTATCCATTCCTCTGCTGAAAGATATCCAAGTTCTTTCCAGCACCAGGCTATTATAAACAAAGCTGCTATGAACATAGTAGAACATGAGTCCTTGTGATATGGTAGAGTATTTTCTGTATATATGCCCAGGAGTGGTACAGCTAGGTCCTCAGGAATTACTATGTCCAATTTTCTGAGGAACCTCCAGACTGATTTCCAGAGTGGTTGTACCAGCTTGCAATCCCAGTAACAATACTTTTTAAAAAGTGCTTGCTTCATTAAACCTTACATTACTCCAAGAAAAGGACACTCTTACCATTCATTTACCTAATTCTCAACACAATACAATTCATAAAATGAATGGAAAGATGAATGTTGAGTGTGCTCGTTATGTCTCCAATGTCTTTCTTCGCACTGTTCAGGAGGAATGGTCTTCTCTTCATGTTTCATTATGAAAATACAAACAGAAATAAAATACATTTTCGTCATTAAAAAAAATAAAACTTTCTACATGAGCTGCATCTTCACCATCATTCTGTGCTTCGCTTGTAACAAATGAAAGATTTTAGTTTGTAAAGCTTTGCTGTATAGTCTTATGTGTATAAAGTTATTGAAAAACTCAAACACCACATCCCTCTTATCTGTTAATTTTTTCAGCAGGCCTTTTCTCTTCATTCCTGCACTGTTTGATACTTAGGAAACTGGATTCCCCAACATCACGTGGGAGAATAGCAATGGGTAAAAACATACTAGGGCTTCACTCTTCAGCAGAGGATAAATAAAGAGTATTTACCTCTTTATTAAGTAATTTCTGCTCTGGCTATACACCTCATATCCTATTATTTAAATGATACAGCAGAGATTAATTCCTAAAGTATATGATTTTGATTAATTTTGAAGTTAGAGACTCAGTTTGGTATGATATATATATATATATATATATATATATATATATGTATATACGTATATACATATATATATATATATATATATCTTTTATTTTAGGCTATCAATTAATTACACTGTTTTTCCTCTTCTCCAACAATACCTTAATATAACCTTCATTTTTTTCTTTCAAATTCATGACCTGCTTTTTTATTGTGTATTTTCTTTATTTGCATTTCAAATGTTATCACCTTTCCTAGTTTTCCTCAGAAACCCTCAATCCCATCCACCCTTCCCCTGCTTCTATGAAGATGTTCTCCCACCCACCCACTCCCACCTCCTTGCCCTGACAATTGCCTACACTGGGGTATTGAGCCTTCACAGGACCAAGAGCCTCTCCTCCCACTGATGCCTGACAAGGCCATCCTCTGCTACATATGCAGCTGGTGTCATGGGTCTATCCATGTGTACTCTTTTTTTTGGTAGTTTAGTCCCTGGAAGCTCTGGAGGATCTGGTTGGTTGGTATCATTGTTCTTCCTATTTTATTACAAATAGTTGTTACTTGCTTATTTAGGTTTGCATGTGTGTGTGTGTGTGTGTGTGTGTGTATGTGTCTGTGTGTGTGTGTGTGTGCATGTAAAAAGGAGAGAATGACAGAGAGACAAAGAGAGATACAGACAGAGACAAAGACAGAGACAGAGAGAGAGAAAGACAATTAGACACAGAAACAGAGAGCTAGCAAGAAACACATTAAAAATAAAAATTGCTGGCTATATTCAATATTCCTAGGAATAGTACTGATCCATGATGTAAAAATATGTATTTATAATGTACTTAGGAATCAAAAATTTTTATGTAAATGATGAACGTATCTTGTAAGGGGCATGGCATTTCTAACCATATGCAGTTTGCTTGGCTATAGTATCAGGCATGATTTACCTCTTTCTAAGAAAAGCTTCACATTCAAGAAAATATATATTAGTTACTGAAAACATAAAACTTCCAATAATTCAAATTTAGTGAAGTTATATGATGCAAGTCATCATTATGGTTGGAATGCTCCATAAATAGATGTAAAAATGTGACTTTCTTAGCTTAATGTCTTGCATAACACCTTACTTACCTCTGAAGGCTAGTCTTACAGTGCAGGCTCTCATTTCATTCCAGTTCAAGTCATCTGAGTCATATGTTAAAAATGCAGATTTCAGAAAAAGGCATTTCCTTTTTGCCTTTTGGAATCAAATTATTGCCAAAGAAATGGGCATATTGGGTATATCTCTTGCAATTTTTTAATAACAACTCCAAATGTTTTTTACCATATATTGTATTAGTGCTTTTCTTAAAAAAGCACTAATTTATTGCTATTAGTGAGTATATTATCATCTAATTTTGCAGAATTTTATTGAGAGGTTGACATGTATATATGTATATATGTAAATATTTAATTATCTGTACATATTTACATAAATACATGTATCACATTAAATTTTATGTAAATATTAAATAATAAATACATATGCATGTCATATGCAACCTTATATTTTGATTCAAAAAGTGGTTTACATTTTGTATGCTTTTTATTTTATTTATTTATTCATTAATTTATTTACTTTAATGTTCAATCTTGTACAGTCCAGTTATCCCATTTATGGACTCTGACTTTTATTCATCGAAAACTTCCTCCACTGTCGCCAAGAGGATGTCTCTACCTCCATCCTCAAACCCACCAAACCAGATCTCCTCACTCCTTGGAGCTTCATGTCTTCTCTCACTGGGGAGACCCTATAGAAAGTACCAGAGACCATGGAGATGAGATACTCTCAAAATCCAAAGGGAGAGACCTTAGATTAAATGTCCAACAGTGGGAAGAGGGAACTTGAAGTGTCCATCTCCAGAAGAAAACATGACATCAAGTGGAGAGATGGGTTGCCATCCTATAGTCAAAAACTCTGATCCAGCATTGTTCCTGTCTATAAGAACTACAAAGACAAAAATGGAGAAAAACCTGAGAGAAAGGAGGTTCATTGACAGGTCCAAATTGGTGAGATCCAACTCAAAGAGGGGCTTAAAGGTCTGAAACTATTACTGATTTTATGAGGTACTTACTGACAGGAGCCTAGCATGGTTGCCATCAGAGAGGCCTGACACTCAGCTGAAAGAGTCAAATGCAGACACTTACAGCCAACCAATGGACAGAAGCTGGGACCCCGGTGGTTGAATTAGGGAAAAGATTGAAGAAACTGAGGAGGTGGGTAACCCCAAAGGAATACTAACAATCTCAACAGACCTGGAGCCTTAAGATCTCCCAGCCACTGAGCCACCAAGCAGACAGTATACAGCACCTGATATGAGGGCCCTAACACATATACAGCAGAGATCTGGCCCCAATGAGAGAAGATACATTTTGTAAGTTTATAGAAGTATTTATCAAAAATACATCGTCAGAATTTTATATATTTAGTACAGATATTCATCTTTTAACTGTAGAATGGTAACATACTTACTCTGTTCAGTCAAGCTCACCAATTTAATTTGAAAACATCATGTGACCTGTATTTTTTTAATGTTAGTTTTCATAGACTTTCATATTTTTTGTTCATTTTGTTAGACTTCGGTGCACAGCTTGGAACAGACAATACCAGACCAAACAGTTGCAAAGGGGAGGGGGTTTATTCAGGGCAGAGGGCAAAGGTAGGGAGAGAAACGGGAGAAGATGGTGGAGAAAGAGAAGAGAGAGAGAGAGGAGAGAAGAGGAGGCCGGCCATGACCACGTGGAGAGAGGGGGAAGGGAAAAGAGGAAGGGTGAAGAGAAGCTAGAGGCAAGAGAGTAAGAGAGTAAGAGAGAGAGGAGGAGGCAAGCAGCCCCTTTTATAGTGGGCACGCCTACCTGGCTGTTACCAGGTAACTGTGGGGAGGAGCATACCTGGGTGTTGCCAGATAACTATGGAGGTGGAGATTAGCAGAATACTAACATTCCCACATTTTGGTTTAATTAAAAAGAAAAATTAGAAAGAGGTGACAGTGAAGCAGGAATAGGGTCGTCGTGAAATCTGGCTACTTCCTGCTGGCATTGGGGGCGATGTGTCTTTAGGGAGAACCTAGAAGAATGGGCATGGGGGTTGTTTGTCTGGTCTTAGGAGAGCTGATTGTTTTCTGCTGTCCAGGGTCTATGGAGCAAGCCATCTGAAAATAGGTCAGAAGGAACAGGTCCAGTAGAAGCAGCTGTGTGCGTGACAGGAGATGGAGCACCTGAAGGTTGCTTCTCTGGAGCTATTCTGAATGCACCTGTACTTGACAAGATGTAGGAATTAAGATTAAGAACACATGGAGAAAGAAATTTTTTCTAAGATGTACATTTGAAACCCAGAGGGTCCCACCCTTTGTTATAGGTAGTGAGTGGGACCTTTACTTATCTGGATGGCATCTATTTGATCCATGAGAGGTAGATCTGAGTGGGTTTCCTAGAGCTTGTAAGTTTACAAAACAGATAAAAGCACGAGTCAATAACAAAAACAGTCTCTAAGATGAACTTTTGTTGGACTGTATAGTGGAATATTTTAGAGTTAAGCAAGTTTATAGGAACTCAGATAATTTAGGACAGTGGGATAGTAAGAGGAGGAAACATGGAGCATTTAATTGATGGCAACTGAGTTTAGGTGATGAAGTAACAGATAATGTCTGTGAAAACTTAGCTGTCAATGTAGTCAGAAGTGTGATAAAGAGTAAACAACAATCTACCAGTTATATATTATTTTTAAAAAATAACAGCGTCCACTAGCCAACAGTTCTCATGGTTTCTATAGTCTCTTGGGTGAAGTCAGTTTGGCTTCAAAGCTCAGAAAACACAGGGCTTTTGTTCTGTGGAATGGATATGCGTGACATGAGAAATGACTTACCTTGTTAGTTATGGGAAAAGCCTCTACCCAGCCTGAGAAGGTGTCCACCAAGACCAGGAGGTACTTGACACATTTTACATCAAGCATGTGGGTAAAGTCAAGTTGCCAGTCAGTTCCAGGAAGGGAATCTCTAGCCTGATGGGTAGGAAAAGGGTTGTTATGATACCTTGAGTTGGGATTTGACATCTGACAGATTTTGTAAGAAGCAGTGATAGATTTTAGGAAACTTAAGTTGTCAGGAGTAGGCTATAGGTGTGTCTTAAGGAAATAATACAGCACTTGGCTGTTAGGATGAAAGAGTTGGTGATATGAACAGGAAGGGCCTGTGCCTCTACCACCTTGGTATCTGACACTATGGCATAGCCAGCTTTCCTGACCCCTTCATGAAGAAAGGAGCTTCCATCTGTATACCAGGTAAAGGTTGCTTGAGGCAATGTGCCCTCCTGTATGTGTGAAGGATGAGGTAATAGTTCTTCTAAGGTTTCAGTACAGGAGTGAGATAGAGAGTAGTCAGTGTTAGGTCGGGGAAGAAGATTGGAAATATTAAGAGGTGGGCATGATTGAAAGGTGAGAGTGGAGTCTTCTATTAGGGCTACCTGAAAAGAAAGAACCATGCAGGGAGGTAGAGTCTGTAAGCCTTTATAAGTTAGAAGCTGTGACAGGTTGTGAGAAGAAAGGACAGTTATAGGTGATCTCAGGTTTAGTTTCTTTGATTCTCGAATAAGGAGTTCAGCAGCTGCTAAGGTACAAATGTAAGATGCCATCCCTGGATGGTTGGATATAGTCTTTTTGACAAGTATGTTATACATGTAAAAGATGGTCCCATTTGGTGACCTAAGGCTCCAAGGGCAAATCCTTCTTTTTCAATTATGTAGAGGGAAAAAGGATGAGTCAGGTCTGGGAGATATAAGGCTGGGGCCTTAAGGAGAGTCTGTTGGAGCCTTTGGAAGGGCTTAATGACATGTTTGAGGAGAGATTTGTGGGGCCTAATGTTGCTTCATATAAGGGTCAATAAAGTAGGGAAAAGGAAGGAATCCAGGAACACAAAAAGCTAGCCATTCTTAGGATTGATAGAATCTCTTCCTTTGTAGAAGGAACAGTTAGAGACTGAATCAGGTTCTTTCTATCTAAGGTAATAGCCTTGTGGGTTGAGGTTATTTCTAGTCTCAAATAGGTGACTTGAGGAGTAGACAGTTGGACTTTAGAAGGTGCGACCCTGTAGCCCAGACTGGAAAGGAAATTTAGAAGAGCAGCTGTGTCAGCTTGGCTAATTTCTAGGGAGGGACTACAAAGAAGAACATCATCTACATAAACTACAATCTTAGATCTAGAGAGAGATAAAGAGATTATGTCAGAAGCCAGGGCCTGTCCGAACAGATGTGGACTGTCCTGGAATCCCTGAGGTAGAACAGTCCAGGTAAGTTGGGTAGAAAAGTGGGTGTCAGTATCTGTCCAGGTAAAGGCAAATATGTCCTGAAACTGGGTGTCTAGAGGGATAGAGAAAAATGTATGCTTGAGATCTAGGACTGAAAAATGAGAAGTCCCTGAGGGGATAGTAGAGAGAAGCATATAAGGGTTAGCTACGACAGGATGGAGGGGAACTACGGCAGAGTTAATGTGCCTGACATCTTGAACCAGTTGATAGGTGTCATTAGGTTTCTTACCTGTCAGTATAGGGGTGTTAAAAGGGGAAGAGGTAGGTCGAAGGAGTTTTTTCCTTAAGAGGTCAGCAATGATAGGCTTAAGTCCCCTGAGGCTCTGGAGAGAAAGAGGGTATTGGCCTTGGCAGATGTACCTGGTAGAGTCCAGTAACTGGACAAAAATGGGAGAATGATGTTTAGCAACAGAGGGGTTTTGGACATCCCAAACTCGGGGGTCCACATAAGCTGGTAAGGGAAATAACATGTTAGTGTTAGTAGGGTGATTGGCTAAAAGGAGGAGCAGGGGAACTGTTGACGAGTTTGGGCTTAAGCGAATTGGTGGAGTAAAGAAAATAGAAGCTCCCAACTTAGTTAAAATATCTCTTCCTAATAAGGGGACAGGACATGTAGGCACTACCAAAAAGGAATGTGTGAGAGGCACACCCCTAAAAATGCAACTAAGTGGGAGGAGTGAAAGGCTTAAGGTGAGATAAGTGGACCCAATGAGGGAGTCTTTCAATTTAGCAGTTGTAGGGGTCACGAGGATTAACTTAGAAGTATCCTGCCATTTGGGAAAGAGAGGTGAGGGCTGATGATCTGGAGGGGAGAGAAGCACTTGGTCTCCAATGATGACAGGCAGTGGACAGGAGACAGTGTGTGGTCGAGGTAGATGGTGGTCAGCAAAGTTCTACAAGAGAGAACGGAGGTGACAAAGTAGTGGGGTGAACAGATGGTCTGGGAAGGGGGAACAGGAAGAACACGTGGAAAGAGTATAACGAAGGTAGATAAATGATCAAGCATAGGGGGTTTGTTTCCATTTACCAGACTGCTGGCAGTATGTGTTAAGACCTTTTAAAATAGTTGGGTCTAGTGTGCCATTATGTGGCTACTTTGCTCCATTATCTAGAGGGTATCAAATCCAGACCTTATTGTAGAGGTGAATCAATTTGGAAGGCCTCAAATCAGGCAATAATTTTAGAGATTTGAGGTTTTTCAGTAGACAACCCAGTGGGGTTTCTGTGGATACAGTTGACAACAATGTGGTACCCATTGGGTGATGGCTGTTACCAAGCTATCAGTTGGTGTCCTGAAAGAAAAGCTGGTAATGAAAAATCAGGCTGTAGCTAGATAATCAAGTCATCACAAGAATATCTAGGGGCCTCACCTGGTACCAGGATTTCTAGTGGAGCTGTGAGAGCTGGGGGGTGGGGGGGCTGGGAGCTATTTCTGAGAGGGAAATCACCCAATGGCCAATGTCCTAGGTCATAGTTCATCTAGAGGCCAGTCATATGGACTGGGGCAATGAAAAAGCAAGCCCTTAGCCCAGGGAAGGTTGGCCAGACCCTAACTTGGTGTCCAGGGTTCCTCCTGCCAATGGGAAACTCCTTACCAATTAATACACCGGTGTGTTTGTGGGCTTGTGCAGTCTGGTATCAAGAAAGGTGGAACCGTGAGGTCTGTGTAGACCTGTCTGGTTGCCTAGCCCACATGGCAGAGCACCACATGGGGGCCGCAATGGCACAGCTCACATGGTGGAAGTTTTTCGAGCCTCTCAGTGGCAGATGGGGTTGGTCTGCAGCAGCTGTGGGAATTCACAAGGTCAGTGATGGCAGGTAGTAGCAGATAAAGTCCACATGGTGTAGTGGTGGCAGCTGTGGCGGTGGGGTTTTGGCAGGCCACATGGCATTGGTCTTGTACAGTCACAGCCGGCTGTGGCTGCCAGTGGCCTCATGGTTCCTGAAGTCTTCTTATCCTGGGTTTCTGCACCAATGTTAGACTTCGGCACGCAGCTTGGAACAGACAACACCAGACCAAAGAGTTCCAAAGGGGAGGGGGGCTCATTCAGGGGAGAGGGCAAAGGTAGGGAGAGAAAGGAGAGAAGATGGTGGAGAAAGAGGAGAGAGAGGAGATAAGTGGAGGCTGGCCATGACCACGTGGAGAGAGGGGAAAGGGAAGGGAGGAAGGGTGAGTAGAAGCTAGAGGCAAGAAAGTAAGAGAGTAAGAGAGAGAGGAGGAGGCAAGCAGCCCTTTTTATAGTGGGCATGCCTACCAGGGTGTTGCCAGGTAACTGTGGAGGTGGAGTTTAGACAGAATACTAACATGTTTGTTTGCTTTTTGTTTTGTTTTGCTTCATTTGACTATGTTCTCGTTTTTATTGTCTACTATGTAAGATATTTGCTTCTTTTATGTTGTCAGCTTATTGAAATTTATGATCCTTGACAGCTATGAAACTGTAAAATTGAGGTAGTAGAGGGAATGATTTGAAGAGGAAGATGCTGTGGATCAACCATGGAGTAGTATACAGATAATTCTTGGTGGTTCTGCTTCTTTACCCCTCACTTTCTCTTTGGCAAATATTTTTCCATCAAAGTCTTTGTATGTGTTATAACTAGTGTTAGAAGCTATCCATATTTTTAAAAATGCAAACCAGTGATAATTGAAGTTATGTATGTATTTCAGTGGTTTTTGTTCTTGTCTTAATTATTATTTTATCAACATTGCTATAATTACTAATTTACAAGCAATAGTTGCCTCTCGGAAATTTTCTAGTTTTTGATAAATTGACTTACAGAAATTATTTTAATATTTTATGTGTTCAAGTAACGAATCCAATTTAAGTTTCTTTTTTGTTATCTTTTTGTTTATTTGTTTTATTCTCTATTTTGTTTATTTACATTTCAGATGCCATCCTCCTTCAGCATTCCCCCTACCTATTAATACCCTATCTCATCCCTCCTCCTCCTTTTTTACCTTTATATTATTTAAATTACACCAACTATTAAGGTCAGTTCTAGGTTGAGGAACTAGCAAAACAATACATGCAAACAGTCCAGAATAAGGAAGGCAATAAACCCAGATAATCAAAGAAAATGCACGAGAATAAACAGAGTCCCGTGATCACTCCTGTGATCACTATTTCTAAGGGCTTATCAGGATGATCAAAATATCTGAGCATGCTTGTCTGTCCTACCCCAAAGTCATTTTCATGCCTGAAGCCTACTTCTTTGTTCTAGCCTAAGATTTAGATTACTGCCTGAAATTTCTTCTTTGCTCTAGCCTAGGATTTAGATTTCTGCCTCAAATTACTTCTTTGTTCCAGCCCAATGTCAGATTCCTGCCTGCAGTCCATTTCCTTGTCCTTGTCCTATATCAGATTCCTTCCAAGCAGCACATTTCTTTGTCCTTGGCAAATAATAGACTCCTGCCAGGCAGCCTCAAAAACTCTCCACATCTCCCCTTTTATTGCATGAATCAGACTGAGCCTGTCATAGGTCATTCTGACAAGAAAGCCTTCCTTACCTGTCATGGAATCAATTTAAGATTCCTATCAACTTTTTTATAGAGTTTTGAAAACTCTGAGTCTACTAAAGTATTGGAAGTTTGAAATAATTATTAAATATATATTTATATTATTATAAATATATAAGTGCTTTAACATTGTGAGATGGCTCAGTTTTAAAATGTTTGTATGGAACATGAGAACATCTCTTTATATTCCTTACATCTAAATAGGCAAAGTGACCTAAACACAAATAAGTCATTATGTTTTATAAGTAGCTGCTTTCTGTAGGTTCAGTGCCAGATTCTGTCTTAAAACATGATACAGTATTGAGCTAAGGAAGATACCATAGGCTGACTTCTGTTTTCCATAAGCCTGTGTTCAGATGTACAGCATTCTTATACATACACATGTGCACACACACACGCACACACACACAGATACTCATTTATACATACTCACTTGTCTGTGTACAATTGTCCAGAAATTTAAAAAATGTATGGAATGAAATATTTCTATGATAATATTGAATATATGTTCATCATTAGATGAAACAGAAATGTTGATTATTAATGCACATGTTCTATTTTGACATAATGCTACAAGTAAGAAAATACTTCACAATATGTACATGCCTTGGATAAGTCTACAAATCTATGGATGGTTAGTTGATTCTGTCCTTACAGCACATCAAGTTGACATGATTTTACTCTTTAGGTCCATTTGTGTATATTAGCATAATTCTAGAAAGTGAACTATTTTAAACTCTAGGTTCTACTCAGTCGGTCTCTATGTTGTTTTTTTAGATGTTTTAGAATACGTTTTCTGCTTTTACATAAAATTTTGTCCCAGGTACAGGGAACAGAATTATTCCTCTCCATTCTTCCAAGAAGAATTTATTCTAACATCTATTACATATTTACATTTTAAGATAGCTTTCTACTTAAGTGTTCATATAAACCATGTTGTATTGAAGTTGCTAATATTTGATATAATCCAGCAGTTTGCTGTTTCCTTAACTTATATTATCATGAACATAATTGAATTATATCACATAATAAACTGTCAAATATGATACATTTGGAGTTACAGGTACAAATTGTGAATCTACAGAAAATCAATGGTTATATCAGGGATAAGGCCATAATCATTACAATGTTTGTGGTCCTCTGTGGTAAAATATTATGACGAAAGTTAAAATAACACTAAGTGTTACATCTTTCTCAGGAAGTTAACTAGTAACCAACAAATAGTACCCAATACCTATGCACAAAAGGACAAATGGCAATTATGATAAAGCAATATGGGTTACAACAAAGTCTATCCATGGTGTGGAAATTTACAAAATGCTGTTTTCTTACTATGCTATCATTTTTTTTCTCAGCAGGACCTACCAGTTAATGTCTGCCATCCTTATTACACTATATTACCTAAATCTGAGTCTGAGGGTTCAAGGTTTGAAAATGTAAGACCTGTAGAAAAACAGGTAGATCTCAACAAGAAGAAACCTACATACATTCATACTTGTGGCTGTATGTAATTGGTGTGGAAAGTAGTAATAGAGCCAAGTATCATCCAGATAAATATATTGATAAAATAGATGAAAGCATGTGCAAGAACACTACACTAAGATAACAATGGCACTCACCTTGGACAATAGATTTTGGATAGCTCAGGTCTGAGATGGTCTAAAAAGAATGTTCCTGATGTGCAAAATGAATGAGGAGACAGAGAGTAGCAGGAGTCAGAATTATCAGTTCAGTCATTGGTGGGAAAATGAAGGAATGCCATTCTAAAGCACTCTGGGGAATTGAAATGGAAAGTCTCAGGAGAAATAAATCTGAATTTCACTCAGATAACTAAGTGTCCCAGATGTATTCTTTATATCCAATGTTGATGTTCTGAATAAACAATTAATAATGACAGATACAATCTACTCATGTTCTAATACACATAGATTGTATTTGATACTGAGTTTTGACTTTCTTATACTAGGTCATAACAAATGACTACAGAATTTCAAAATGTTTTGCCATGTTTGTTATCTCTGAAATCCTACTGTTTGTGTTAGTATACTTTTTGAAGGAGCTAGCTCTTATAGGCCCAGTAACTACCACTGAGAATGCTTTGGATGCTTTGAAGAGTTAAGTTCCAGAGTCTTACTTAGTTGTACATCTTGCATGTTTCACAGTAAAAAAAAAAAAAAATCAGTCAAAATGTGACACCTAGTCTAATAATGCCAGTGAGAGCTTATACATCGAGTTCAAGTTCCTATGATATCACATATGCAAACCTGTAGGCCCAAAATTATATCTGTATAGGTACTTAGACTAATATAAGTGACAAGAGGAGTCAGAGACTACTTGAAAGAACCATGTGATTTGTGATTAAATGTAGTACCTGCTAGGTTTCCCAGATATTTTTGTTCATTTTCATATAGTACTAGTATTTTCCATATCGAGTAATATTTTAGGTATGTGCGTTAAAAGAGTACCTTGGCAGATCAGGACTAAGGAATGCAGCAAAGACCATACCATATAACACATTTTTCACTAGAAATGTATTACTAGTTAAGACCTCTGAACAGTGAATGGAGAAAAAGAATGAAGGTTGTGATGGCATGGCTATAGAAGAATATGGTGACAGTGGAAATGTGTTACATTTGGTATCTGGTGATTGTAGGATCCTGAAAGGACAGCATGGTTTCTGGTTGAGCACCGGCTGGAGATGGCTGGAGACCCCACAGGTTTCCCTGCAAGGAATGGCATACATTTCATTTCACCATGCTCCGGGACTCCAGGGTCCTTACATGAGGCCAAAGGTCCCCATCGATCAGCAACTTTCAGACATGTAGGACCATGTCTATACTACCCCCTCCACAGGTAAAAGGCATGGCAACAGGCCACAGAGCCACATGACAGATCTCATATTAATGAGGACCCTAAAGGCCAGAGGGCCATAGCTAATTAAACATTCTAGACCCTCCTCCTTGCAAAAACTATTTAACCTTAGGCCTGCCCTGAGAATACTAGGGTATAGTTTCATCCATTTTCTGCCATGAAAATACATATTTTTTGACCCTAGCATATTTTTCTTCTTTGAGACCCACCACGGAAAACTGTGGAGAAGGTGGTCAACTATCAAGCCACCGCCTAATCTGCCGCAGATAACCTCTCTACCTTTTGAGCCACAGAGGCCCAGCAAACCCACCTAAGCAAGCCAAGCCAGCTGTGAGCCAGCAAAGCAAGTCATTGTGATCAGAACACTCATCCCTTAAGGACACAACCAGAGCTTCTCCCCCTCCCCCTTAAGCTGCAGGTGATCTAGCCTGTATGCTCCACTTCAGTTGGCCCTTTGACAGGCTTCCGTCAGTGCCTGGGAGCTCAAGGGCCTGAGAACCAACCAGTTCCCTGATGCCTTCTGGCATGGAGACCCCCCATATGAGGAGCTATGGAGCTCTGAGAGACCTCAGACTGTGTTTCCTCACTACCAGAGCGGAGTCTCAAGGCTTTACACAGCCCTACGTCTTCCCTGCATCAGTGTAGAGTGAACACTGTCAAATTCTCTTACATCTGCCTCTCAGAGCCCCTTGGGGAGGCAGATACAGGACCCACAATTCAATGGAATCATGCATACTATATTCCCACAGTGATGATGTAGCTGCTGACTCTCAGTGTTGAAGGTGGGCTGTTTCTGGAATGTGGGGAATTTCTAACATCCCTTTCTTTTGCTTATTACAATAGGTGATAGAATAGAAATAGAAAGGGGTGGCTGGTGAAGCAGGAATGGGAGTACAGTGTACTTTAGATTACTTCTGGCTGTCATTAGGCTCATAAGCAAGCTGAGAAGCTGGCCAAGTCCAGGTAGAGCAGGCTGTTTCACTCTGTGTTCAGGCTCCTCAGGATCGTCTGATATGGCAGGTTTCTGTTTTGAAACATCTGTTCAATTGGGTTATTATATCTCTACCTCCCTTCCAAGCCTTATTTACCCAAATAAAGTAACACTAGTTAGGAGAGAAAGAAAGTTATATTGGAAAGGGGATGTGGACCTTTCTATTGTACTTCCTGTTGAGTAGGGATATAGTTCCTTGAGGCAAAGTCCCAACTTTGTTTTCAGGACATACAGAAGTACAATAAATCACTAATAATAAACACAGCAGTAGAACAAGCTATCAGCAGCAGGGACAGGGACAAAGGGAACAGCAGCCTCATGAACTATGAGGGCTCTCATGTTTATACCCTCTCAAGTGTTCTCAGAATTAAATTATCTGCAGCTAGCAAAGGTCATGCTTCTTCCAGAGCACACATAAGGTAAATAGTCTGCTTCTTTGTTCAATCTGAAGCAGCTCCATGTTCTATACTATGATTAAAATAAACACTTGTTCTAGTAATATAAATGAGTTTTTATAGGAAAAAAATTCTCACTACAATCTGCAGTTAGGAAAGTGCAGGCAGCTTCTGTAAGTCTGGGCTACCTGAGGCTAGCAACTTTGAAGCTGAATGGAATAAAGGTCTCAAGGAAATTTCTGGGCTGCTGAGTTGCTTGAACATATATGTATATTAGAGACAGAAGGTAACATAAAGAAGTTTAGGAGAAATTATTTTCTTAGGTATACATTTGAAACTTTTAGGACCATGGTCCTCGGTATTGGGGGAGGCAAGTCCTAAGACCAGGGAGAGTGGGTATGGGGGGAGATCCTACCCCTAGGAATAAATAGAATAGCCTGGCTGGGAAAACAGGCTCTCAGTTGACAGTACTTATCTGGAGTCCTGTTAGAGGTGGGAGTTTACAAGAACTTTTTATTTTAAAAACAGGATGAAACTCTCAGATATGCAAGCATTACCACTGGTTGAAATTTGCACAAAAATTTGCACTCTAAAAATGGCAGAATACTGAAAAATTTGAGACATACTACAAACAGATGAGCCCAAAATAATTTGGAGTTAAAAGCATTAACACACTTTATAAGTGCCTTTCATTTATCTATATTCAGAACAAACCGAAGTTTAAATTTTAACCTTGTGACTATGATAATATTAGAAGTACATTACCACAGCTACATTAATGTACAATATTATCAGAACTTCACTGCTAACATTCTAATCTTTTGAAGCCTGATTTTAACAAGTAAAAGAAATTTGAGCATATTTTTTAGATTTTAAATATTTTAAGTCACTTTCTTTTTTTTTATATATTTGTTGGTTGTATTATTTATTGACATTTCTTTTTTTAATTGGATGTTTTATTTATTTACATTTCAAGTGTTATCTCCTTTCTTGGTTTCCTTTCTACAACCCCCTATCCCATCTCCCTTCTCCACACTTTTATGAGGGTGCTCTACCACTTACTCACCCATTCTCACTTCACTACTCCAGCATTTTCCTACACTGGGTCATTGAGCCTTCACAGGAGCAAGGGTCTCTGCTCCCATTGATGCCTCACAAGGCCATCCTCTGGTACATATGAAGCTGGAGCTATGGGTCCCAGTATATGTATTCTTTGGTTGGTGGTTTACTCACTAAGAGTTCTGGGGGGGTATAATTGTTTGATATTTTTGTTCTTGGGTCCTTCACATCTGGGATTTTCTATTTTCCTTTTCCCCTTCCCTACTGCTGTACACATCCTTTCAAATTCCTGACCCTTTGTACTTCTCTTCCATCTCCTCCCTTACTGAACTGGCCCCGCTTTTCTCTACCCTTCCTCTTACCTTCCCAGAATCCTCTCTTCCTCTACCTCTGGAGATGATTTTCTTTCTCCTTTTGAGTAGAAGTGAAGTATGCACACTTTGGTGTGGTCATAATTCATCTTGAGTTTCATATGGTCTGTGAGTTGTATCATGGATATCCCAAGCTTCTTTTGGATAATACCCACTGATCAGTGAGAACATACCATGTGTGTACTTTTGTGACTGGATTACTTCACTCAGTATGATATTTTCAAATTCCATCTACTTGCCTGTGAATTTCATGAAGTCATTGTTTTTAATAGCTGAGTAGTACTCCATTGAGTAAATGTACCCTATTTTCTGTATTTATTCCTCTGTTGTTGTTTCAAGTATCTGGATTGTTTCCAGCTTCTGGTTTTCAATTCAATCAACAATGGAGGGGTGTTCCCTTCTCCACATCCTCGTCAGCATCTGCTGTCACCTGAGTTTTTGATCTTAGCCATTCTGACAAGTGTAAGGTGGAATCTCAGGGTGTTTTTGATTTTCATTTTCCTGATGGCTATGGATGTTAAACATATCTTTATGTGCTTCTCAGGCATTCGGGATTCCTCAGTTGAGAATTCTCTGTTTAGCTTTGTACCCATTTTTAATAGAGTTATTTGGTTCTCTGGAGTCTAACTTCTTGAGTGTCTTGTATATTTTGGATGTTAACCCTCTATCAGATGCAGGATTGGTAAGTAATTTTTCCCAATTTGTGTGTTGCTGTTGTGTCATATTGATAGTATCCTTAGCCTTACAGAAGCTTATCAATTTTATAAGATCTCACTTATCAATTCTTGATCTTAGAGCATAAGCCACTGTTGTCCTGTTCATCATATTTTCCCCTGTGACAATGTTTGAGGTTCTTTCCCATTTTCTCCACTATTAGATTCAGCTTAGATGGTTTCATGTTGAGGCTTTTGATCCACTTGGACTTGAGCTTTGTACAAGGAGATAAGAATGGCTCAATTAGCATTCTTCTACATGCAGATTTGCAGTAGAACCAGCACCATTTGTTGAAAATGCTGACTTTTTACCACTGGATGGTTTTGGCTCCTTTGTTAAAAAACAAGTGACCAAAGGGTTCAATTCTGGGTCTTCAATTCTATTCCATTCATCTCTGGGCTCTCATTATAACAATGTCATGTAGTTTTTATCACTAATACTCTGTAATAGCTTAAAATCAGAGATGGTGATTACCCCAGAATTTCTTTTATTGTTGAGATTGGTTCTTGCTAGTCTGTGTTTTTTGTTATTCCAGACAAATTTGAGAATTTTGCTTTTTATATGTGAAGAACTGAGTTGCAGTTTTGATGGGTATTGCATTTAATCTGTAGATTATGTTTGGTAATATGGCAATTTTTACTATGTTAATCCTGCCAATACATGAGCATGGGGGAATCTTTCCATCTTCTGAAGTCTTCAATTTCTTTCTTGAAAGACTTGAAGTTCTTGTCATACAGATCTTTCACTTGCTTAGTTAGTGCTGCACCAAGGTATTTCACATTATTTGTGACTATTCTAAAGGGTCACAAATTTCTCTAATTTCTTTCTTAGCCTGTTTATCATTTGAATAGAGGTAAGCTACTGATTAGAGTTAATTTTGTTTCCAGTCACTTAGCTGAAGTTATTTATCAGCTCTAGGAGTTCACTCTTGGTTTTATTTGGGTCACTTATGTATACTATCAAGTCATTCTCATAGAGTGATAACTTGGCTTCCCCCATTCCTATTTGTTGATCTCCCTTTGTTACTTAATTGTGCTGCATAGAATTTCAAGTACTACATTGAATAGATAGGGGAAGAGTGGGCAGCATAGTCTTGTTCCTGTTTTTAGTGTGATTGCTTAAATTTTGTCTTGGCTTGTTTTGATGTTAGTTATTTGTTTTCTGTATATTGCTTTTAAAATATTTAGGTATAGGCCTTGAATTCCTGATTTTACCTGTCCATTTAGTGTTACCCTAGAGGGAAAAATCAAGATATTCCATAACAAAACTAAATTTAAACAATATCTTTCCATCCCTACAGATGATAATAGAAGGAAAACTCCAACATGAGGAGGGCAACTACACCCTGGAAAAAGGAAGAAACCTTCTTTCAACATAGCCAAAAGAAGAGAACCACATGTACATAATTCTACCTCCAACAACAAAAATAACATGAAGCAACAATCATTTGTCCATAATATCTCTCAACATCAATTGACTCAATATCCCAATAAAAAGATATGGACAAAGAGGTTGGATATTTAAACAAGACCCTGTATTTTGCTGCATAAAGGAAACACACCTCAGTGAAAAAGAGGAACACTACCTTAAAGCAAAGTCTGCAAGAAAATTTCCAGGCAAATAATCCCAAGAAAAGAAATTGACTAACAATTATAGTATCTAATAAAATAGACTTTCAACCAAATGTCATCAAAAAGGATGGAGAAGAACACTACATATTCACCAAAGAAGAAATTCACCAAGAGGAACTCTCAATTATGAATATCTACGCCCAAAATACAAGGGCACTTAGATTTTAAAAGAAACATTACTGAAGATCAAAGAACACACTGAAACTCACACAATAATATTGGTGAATTTAACATCCTACTCTCACCAATGGAAAGATCATGAAAACTCAAAGTAACTAAGAACCACATGAACATAACAGATATCTACAAAACATTTCACCCTAAAACAAAACTATATACCTTCTTCTTACTACCTCATCGTACCTTCTCCAAAATTGACCATATAATTGGACAGAAAGCAAGTCTCAACAGATATAGGAAGATTGAAATAATCCCATGTAGCCTATCAGTGCACCGTGGACTAAGGTTTATCTTCAACAGCAAAAACAACAGAAAGTCCACATACACATGGAAGCTGAACAGCTATCTACTCAGTAGTCAGGGAAGAAATAAAGAAAGAAATTAAAGCCTTTTTAGAATTTAATGAAAACGAAGGCACAACATAAACAAACTTATGGAACACAATGAAAGCAGTACTAAGAGGAAAGTCCATAGCTATGAGTATTTCAACAAAAATAATTGGAGAGAGTATACACTAGCAGGTGACAGTACATCTGCAATCTCCAGAACAAAAAGAAGCAAATGGACTCAAGAACAATAGATGGTAGGAAATAATCAAACTCAGGGTTGAAATCCACAAAGTAGAAACAAAGACTAATATACAAAGAATCAACAAAACTAGGAGTTTTTTTCTTTTTTTTTTTTGAGAAAATCAAAAACATTGATAAAACCTTAGCCAGACTAACCAGAAGGCACAGATACAGTATCTAAATTAACAAAATCAGAAATGAAAGAACAGAACATAAAGAAATTTAAAAAAAATTCTAATCCTACTACAAAAGTCTATGTTCAACAAAACTCGAAATTTTATAAGAAATGGACAGTTTGCTAGACAGATATCAGATATCAAATTTAAATAAGGATCAGATAAATCATCTAATCAGTCCCATAATCCCTAAGGAAATAGCAACAGTCATTAAAATCTCCCAATCAAAAAATCTCCAAGACCAGATGGTTTTAGTGCAAAATTATATCGGACCTTTAAAGAAGACCTAATACCAATATTTCTCAATTTCATAAAATAAAAACAGAAGGAACACTACCCAACACATTCTATGAACTCACAGTTACACTGATACTGACATCGCACAATGACCCATGAAAGAATAAGAACTTCAGACCAATTATCCTTGTGAATATTGATACTAAAATACGCAAAAAAATTCTTGCAAACTGAACCCAAGAACACATCAAAATGATCACTCACTGAGATCAAGTAGGTTTCATCCCTGTGATGCAGTGTTGTTTCAATAAACATAAAACTATCAAAGTAATCCAAAGTATCAAAGTATCAAATTATTTAAAAAGAATTCAAAGAAAAAGAAAACCACATGATAATATCATCAGATGCTGAAAAAGCCTTTAAGTCACTTTCTATTATTTTTCTTATTTTATTGGATACTTTATTTATTTACACTTCAGATGATATTCACTTTCCACCTCCCCCCAGAAACTCTCTATCTCATTCTCCCTTCCTCCCAGCTTCCATGAGGGTGTACCCCCGCCCGCCCACCCACCCACTCCCATCTCCCTGCCCTCGCATTTCCCCACATTGGGGCATCCAACCTTCACCAAACCAAGGATTTCCTCTCCCACTAATACCTTTAAAAATTGCATTTATACAATATGAGACACTGTCTTAGACATTTAAACTTACATTTTAATATCTTAAAACACTTTCATACCCTTACAACTTTCGTAAACATTCACATCCTCAGACTTTACTTAAATTTTACACTGTTTTCTCTCCAATCATTTAGTATGAGACATGGGTTGTTGACTAGTGAGAACAGTCATTATAAAATGTTTTCCATTAAATAAAGAAGAACAAAATGTTATGTTCAAATTGTTTTGTGAGTGTCACTCATTTTAGAGTCTATTTGCAAGTGATGTTGAGTCTAGACATAGTAGTAGCTCAAGAAAATTGATTCCTGATGCCAGCTTTTTCCATAGGAAAAAAATTGATAATACAACTGAAACCTTGGGAGTGGAGCTACTTGTTGCTATTAATGTGGCAAATGTATTGTTAGCTTACTTGTAAATGCTATCAGAGTTCTATTAAAGATATAGTTTGCCTGAGTAGGCAGGAAGTACAAACCTAGCAGCTCCTGAATTAAAGAAATATGACAGTCTCTTAGTGACTATTATGTTATTCCATGGTAGTCACAACTTCATTGATGCCAGAGTTTACAAGGTAGCATCATTTTTTTGGCTGACAGACTGAAAAGATCCAACAGCTATTTCTGTGACGAAGAAACTTGAGGGACCAGGCTACCTTATCTAAGGAAAGCAGGTAAAGTAAATCAAACTTCTCACTGCCGTGTTTTTCCTCAGTTTGGACAGGGTTCTGACTTCAGGCAAAGCAATGGGCAGTTTTTCACCTAGTAGTCATCTTTACCACATTTCAAGGAATGTGAAGGTGGGGTACTTTTGTGCTTTGTCATCTTCTTTGGAAGAGATCTTAGGGATGAGCCCAAGAGCTGGAACATTTTTCTATTCCATGAATCTTTTTAAATAAATATTTTGAGTATATTCAGCAAGTATCAGAAATTTTTGAGGAATAATTATTTATTAAGTATATAACAAATCTAAACAAATGTTCTTGTTTATTCTCACTTGATTTAGATCTAACTTTAAAAACATACAGAAGGACAAATTAAGCTTATTCCCCTCATCAATGAAACTCTAAGGATGACTACTGTGAACCTGAGTAAAACTTAGGAATTAATAATAAGGTATACATTATTTATCAACCATATGTTTTACTTATCAAAATTTTAGAAGCCAGGTGTTTGAAAGTTAGCAAAGAGTGGAATACACTTTACATGCATACACACACACACACACACACACACACACACACACACAGAGTGTTGAGTCCAAATTACATACATGCATACATATATACATACATGAATATATACATTGTAAACAAGTCTTGAAACATATTTATTACATTTGCTGTAGCAAATTAAGGTTGCTGTCATACAAATTTTTATTTACATATACATATTTTTAATTATAAGCCTTAAATTATAATTTAAAGCTAACCATTTTTATAGAGTTTATAAATTTTAAGCCATAGCAAATCAACTTAAAAATCTTGAGATAGAGTTTACAAAACAGTATTCAAAGATTTTTTTAGTGTTGACCACAGAGAAATAATAGAAATAGAAGTTGTTTAAAGTAGTAAAATGCTATAAATAAGACTTTGGGATTATTTTGTGCATGGTCACAGAAGTGGCTACAATCTGGAAGAATACAGAAATCAACAGCACCAATTTTTGCCCATTAATATATAATGCAGCCAAACTCTAATAATAGAATCTGAATCCCTGTGCAGTAAAATTATAGGTTTACAAAAGCATACTCTATGCAACTATGTTCAAATCAGTTCCAAGAAGGAAGTAAGAGCAGAAGTTGCAGGACTACAGGTTGTAGTGAAAGAGGGCCAAGAGGTCGGGGAAATGAGATCCACTAAGTGTCTTTTGTAAGGGGACCCAAACTTGTGTAATAGGCCATAGCTTTAGAAGGTTCATCCCATGATGAATAATAACAGGACAGTAGCCTCTAGGAGCAAAAGAAACTATTGGGTATAGTCAAGAAGATGAATAAGTAAGGCACAAGGAAGGATGAGTAGTAACTCTATTTGAATTCCAATATTGTAGAAGCTGTGAGAGTGTAGAGAACTCGCAAGGTGGAATAGACAGCATCTAGAAGTAGGAAGACAAGGAGATTGAAAAAGTGTAAGCATAGTAAGGCATAAGGAGATACATACCATGTAGCTTTGAAGAGAAGTTTGCAGAGGAAGAAGTTTTATACTACTGAAGGTGGAACTGTAACTCCTGGGGAGCTGGAGTTTAAGAGTTAGGGGAGAGAATAGAAGTATAGAGAAATACCCATGTGAATATAGCTGGCCAAAGACATAGGAGGCTGCAGGAACCAGAGAGAGGTTCAATTGTTTGGGGAGCAGAAATAGGTGGAGGGGTGATGACATCATATTTATAGCATATGGGACTCACTGGCAATTTTGGAAATGTGTTACATTTGACAGTTGGTGATGATATGGCTGTTGGTGGTGAGTTGTTGAAGCAAGGCTGGAGAAGCACTTGGTTCTAACATGTGAGCGCTTTGTAACAATCACAGTTTTCTTGTTTTTAATACTTATCATTTTTTCTAACTTCGGTTTCATAGTAGAAAGTGTCCTCAGTACTGTTTTTAAGTCCTCATACAGAGACAAAGTAATGAAAAAAATTGCTTTGAGGTTTAGTAATGTTCAGGTACTAGAGAATTGTCAGACGTTTATGTAGCACTGTCCAGTGCTTCGCCCTTCTTTGTAACTTTGGAAAATTATTTGAGCCAACTGCAAAACAGATATTCTAGCGGGAATTGTGAATAGTTTCCACTCATTCATTAAATGACAGGAAGCATCAGGAGACCAGCACTTGAGTACCCATGTTCTATTACACTTTCTCTGCAACTTTGAATTAACTAAAGGTGGCTTTGGAAAGCCTGAGAAGTTCATACCAAGGAAGAATAAAAGCAAGTGGCTCTTGCAGTGGAGATGAGAGGGACACCATAGTTTCTGTTTGAAGACTTTCTGGTGCTGCCTTTCAGACAAAGCACACACCACACAGTAAGTAGCCAACCACTAAGGTTTTCTAAGTTGGCCCAGTAAATTCCATGTATTCACATGAGAGTCTTGGTGATATTCAGTTATCTTTTTATTTTTTGAGAGTTTAGGTAAAGTAGTAGACATTGTTTATACTTCTACTTAGGAAAATACTTTAATCATTTCCTTTATTTTTTCAAATTATTAAAAATTTCCACTTCATATCCTTCCCTTATCCTTTCACGTAGATTTTAGTCCATGCCATGTTTCTCTTTAATAGTTTTACATATGTATATACATATGTATTTATGTGTGTATGCATTTTTAAAGACAGTTTTACAACCTGATTAGTAGTATCTACACAAGTTTATTACTGAACATTTTGTGTTGGATAAAAAGAGATGTTCTCATGTTTTCAGCACTCATTGGGTTATTGAAATGTTGTATAAAATGTTATATAAGATGTAATATCTTCAGTGATTTCTATGTGCACTTTAGTATATTTAACTTAGTTATCATTTTTCAGCTCACAATTAGAAATCTTGTTGGTGAAAACTAGTTAATATATTTTCAGGGAATGCCAAGGTACAAAATCTTAGAGTAAACATTCTTATTCACTTGTCCTCACTATCTTTCTTTTCTTTGCCTTCTTCACTGAGCTTTAAGTGTAAGAAATTATTTTTATACCTATTTTGTTGACTGAGGTCCATACTGCATATAGATTGGTTATGGTTTTTTGGTATTTTGTTGTTGTTAGGTTATTTGACTGTTGGATAATGTAGGGAGGTATCTGGGAGGAAAAGTGGACCTAGAGTTGAGGGGAGATGAGAGTTTGATCTGGTATTGGGTGAAGAAAAAGGACTTAAGCCATGAAAGCCATCAGAAAGAATGGAAACAGGCAACTTCAGGCGGTGAGAGATTGGAGGGACCCTCCAGAATGCACCAGAGACCTGAGAGGTTAGAGACTCTCAGGAGTTAAGTGGAGGAACCTAAGATGAAATGCCCTACAGGAGGGAGAGAGAACTTCTAGAGTCCACCTCCAGCAGGAAGATAGGGCATCAAGTGAGAGAGGGCATTTGCATTCCACAGTCAAAATTCTGATCCATAATTGTTCCTGTCTGAAAGAACTGCAGGGATGGAAATGAAAAGGAGCTGAAAGAGTCAAATACAGATATTTTCACACAACTAATGGACAGAAGTTGCTGATCCCTGTATTTGAATTAGAGAAAGATGGAAGAAGCTGAGGAGGAGGAGGAGGAGGAGGAGGAGGAGGAGGAGGAGGAGGAGGGCAATCTTTTAGGAGGACCAGCAGTCTCATTAAGCTGGACCCCTGAGATCTCTCAAATACTTGATCACCAACCAGGCAGCATAAACTAGCTGATATTAAGCCCCCAATACTTATCCAGAAGAGGGTTGCTGGGTCTAGGTTCAGTCAGAAAAGATGCACATAACCCTCAAGAGACTAGAGGCCCCAGGGCGTTTAGGGGTCTGGTGGTGTGTGGAGTGTGTGGATACGTCCTCGTGGAGAGAGGGGTTTAGGAAGAAGGTATGGGATATGGAAGAGTTGGAGGGTGGACTAGGAGGGGAATGAAATGTAGAGTGTAAAATAAATAAATAAATAAATAAATAAATAAATAATTTTAAAAGAGAATAATTAAAAGTCATAACTTATTTTATACTTCAAAAATATTTTAAAAATATAACAGAAATATGTATATAAACAAAATATCCAAAAGGATATGCATAGTATGGACTCACTGATAAGTGGATATTATCCAAAAAGTAGAGAATGCCACAGGATAAAACCCACAGATCTTAAGAAGTTTAACAAGAAGGAAGACCCTAGAGAGGATGTTTCAATCTCACATAGAAGGGGAAAGAAAATAATCACTAGAGGCAGAGGGAGGGAGGGAGGGAGGGAGGGAGGGAGGGAGGGAGGGAGGGAGGGAGGGATCTTGGTACAAGAGGCAAAAGGGAGGGGAAAGTGGGAACAGGATCTGGTATAGGTGAAACAGGAGACAAGTCCAGAGGGCCAGGAGAATAAATGGAAATATTCAGCCTGGGGGATTAGGAGGTAGGGGAGATCCTCTAGAAAGTACAGGAGATCCAGAAATTTTCCTGTATAAAACAACTACAGAGACAGAAATGGAGCAAAGACTGAAGGAAAGGCTGTTCAATGATCAGCACAACCTGGGATCCATCTCATGGGAGGTCACTAAGTCCTGACAGTACTATGCTATGATATGCTTACAAATGGGAGCCTGGCATGGCTGTCGACTGAAACGCTCATCCAGCAGCTGACTGAGACAGAGGCAGATAATTACTGTCAATTACTGGATTGAAGTTGGGGAAACTCATAGTTGAATTCAGGGAAGAATTGAAGGAGCTGAAGGGGAAAGCAACACCATAGGAAGACCAGAAGTTTTAACTCATCAGGACCTCTGGGAGCTTCCAGAGACTGAGCCACCAATCAAAGAGCACACAAAGGCAGGTATATGGCCCCAGGAACATATATATATCTGGATACTGACTTGTCTGGCCTCAGTGGAAAAAATGTCCCTAATACTCAAGAGTCTAGAGGCCCTAAAGAAAGGAGATGCCTGGGGTAGGGGGTGACCAACCTGCTGGAGGCAAGAGAGAAGGGAAATGAGATGAGGGAACAGTAGAAGGGGGCACCAGGAAAGAAGGCAATGGGTGGTATACGAATAAGTAAAATAATATATTTTAAAAGTAAAAATTGCCAAATGTCACTATTCTACCTGACACATTTTTAGAATTTACCTGGCACTCCTGTTAAGCTTTCAGAATATTTTGCTAAATTTCTTAAAATATGAAGGTCTCCAAATAATTGATACATCATAAAATATTAATTAATGGAGAATGGAAACTGCCACCTAATCCGGCTATCAGAAAAGTTTGAGGAAAATGCATGAGCAATTATACATTAGTAATGCCTAATATATCAAAAATTTGAATATTTGCTATTATGTTTTAATATCAATAGTGTATGCTATGTTTAATTCAGTTGATATTGTCACATTTATTTAGGTAAACTGATAAACATATTTATCAATTTTCACTTATTTTACACAACAGCATGATCTATATATGATATTACTCATGTATTTTAATTATATTCTATCTTAATATGTTTAAAAATGGTTTTATTTCATTTAGAATTTGATAAAATTTTAAGCATTTGAATTAAAAAAGAAAAAAATATGTAACAATGTCACCATAGATTATATATGTGTAGAACAGCTTCATAAATAATTTCATGCACTGAAGCTTTATGCATGAAATTATAAAGGGTATCAATAAATTACCTAATTTTAACTAATTGTCGAAGAACTTAATGCAGTTAAGTATAGTTAGAAATTTATATCTTTAAAAGATCATCTCTGTATAATTTTAATAATTCTTTAAAATGATGTTACTCTCAGTTTTAATTGAATTTATCAATGGACTAAAGTTGTTTTACAATATTACAAATTCAATGTAATATTTCTTGCTTAAGAGAATACTAAAATTTAGCTAACAAGGCATTTACCTAAAGAAATAATATAGCTGTTTATATTTATGCCATAGTTATGCTATGTTGTTTATTGCAAATTATGTATGTACTGGCAGAAAACTAAAAATGGAACCTTTAAAATAGAAAAAATAACAATAAAAGCATATTGTTCCAAAAAAAGAATATAGGTGAAAAATATTTGTGTAGATAAGCTCATTATGATGTCATTTTCCAATACAAACTGCCTATTATTGCTTAGTAATATTTTCACTTTCCTAATGAATTAACTACATCACCATGAGAACAAAGGTTCAAGCTTTGAACAAGTAGCACCTATGTATATAACAGTTTATTTTTCAATAAGGAGAGTCCTAACACCATCCCTGTTTGGGAAGTGGTATTGAAGTGGTAAAGAAAGAAGTATCAGTTTCAAAGATTACTCAAACAGCCATAAAATAATGAAATATAGTCATTTGCAAGGTCATTCTTTTCTATAAGGAAACAACGTTTCTTTTCTTCCTGAGCAATCAAACTTTGTAGACAAGTCCAGAGGTTGGATAAGCTGAAGCTGCTTAAGATACAAAAGTACTGAGAAAACAAGAGAGCAGCAGAAGGCAGATCCATTAGTTTAATTACAAGTAGGAAAATAAAAGAGCTCTAATAAAGATCTTAGAGGTGGAAATAGAATAGCTCTGAGAAAATAACTGAAGACATTGCACATCTAGCCAAGTTAGTGCCTCATAGGCGTTTTGTCACATTCTACATTGATATGTTAAGGATTTCTTGGTTAGGAAACAGTACACTTGCTTTTTAGTTGATGTCAGCATTTCATTACTTGGGTACACTTTAGCACTGGCTTATAAAAGATGAAAATAGACTTTCAAACTGCTTCATGAGATTGATCATCTCTATGGTCCTACTGTTGTTTATAGGATGGTGCCTCATGAATTTTATGCATTGTTCTGTACATCTGCTCTTTAGGAATTTTATAGAGTAGATAACAAAGACTTCACTTCTTTGGAGTAGCTGAATTGTATATATAGACAAGGCTACCAATAATCTAAGGGGAGGGTGCCCAAGACGTCAAAGCGGTGTGAGGAACAGAAGAAAAGCTGGAATACTTCCATCAATTAAGTCACCGATGGGGAAAAGGAGAGCTCCACCTAAGAAATCAAGGGAATGCAATTGGAAGGGCATAGGGTGAATGACTGAAGATTTTCAAACCTTACAGAATAAATAGCTCATATGCCTTTAATTGTATCAAACATTAATCTGTTTAATAATAAATATGCTAATTGATTAAATCTAACCCCACCCTAGAACTGCTGGGTTATATTTGATGTTAGTATCTGATTAATTTTGAACTTTTTGACAATTGTTCAGAACATATGTCAATAGATAATTAAAAAGCTAAACCATGTTTTTCATTCCTGTAGCCATATGGTTAAGAGTGGTGCTTCAGGTTTCTTTATTTTTCTGGCCATGCATTTTATAAAGATATTTTTTGTGTTGTTAGCGGTAGGGGAAAATTATAGGCCAAAGCGGTGGGGTTCAGGGAGGCTTCCACAATGTGGCGGGTCCCACATGCAGGAGGAACGTCTATGGTTCCAGCGGCCTAGAGGCTTTGGCAGCAGCAGGCCCTAATAACACAAGGAAGTCCTTGGTTCCAAAAGGGTTTATTGTCATGGCGGATGGTGGATGAATTTGGATGTAAAACTCAGGGCAGTCCCGAGTTATATAGGGAGGGAAAAAGGGGGAGGATCTGGGGAGGCATGCTTAATTTGCTCCGCCCTCTGGCCTACATTAGTATGTAAATCCCTAGAGCCTGAGGCCTCTAGTCATGCCTTCTTCCTGTGCACTTTGGCAGGGGCTGTAGTGGCCGGCCTACATGACTGAGAATAAGGAGACTAGACTGCTTTTCAGGACCCTGTTTTCTTGGGGCATGCCGAACTCCTGCCAGTTCTCACCCAGAATCTTGGGGTTCTAGGCAACTGCCCAACCATGACCCAGAATACCCTTATGCAGTCCCACATCTCCTCCCCTTTACTTTTTTAAAAAAGAGGGGTGACTGTGGTGAAAATTTTGGATGAGGAAGCCAAAATAAAGCACTATGTAGGCAAGAGGGGTTAGCACAATTAAGTCACAGGCTAAGGGGAGTTGGGAGGGGTAGGGAAGGCAAGGGATCATTGAATCAATTGAATTCATGTGGTACAGTTTGAGAGTAATAATATCTGACTAATCTAGGTAGACATTACGTTTTCCTCACTAACATGTAACTTTAACTATTTGACTTTGCCAAAAGAGTTCATTTGTAGCTGGAAGGTCTGAATCTCTCTGTAGGACTCACTGAGCGTCTCTGGATCTTGGTGTGTGTCTGGAGTTCAGCGTGTGTCTCTGGATCTCAGTGTGTCTCTGGAATCTGCAGTCAGGTGGTGTGGCTGCAAGAAGACAGCATGGCATCCTAGGCAGGTTCTAGGAGGTGGTGTTGTCTCTGATGGACTTGTAGGAGCACCTGTAGAATAATCACAACAGGGAGGCAGCACCCAGGCAGGGGGATGTCTGCAAAGTGTGTGTAGTAAGCATTAGGCTACTTGGGATCAGACACGTCATGGTGTGCCATTGAGATCCTAGAAAGGCAAAGGTGTTTGAGGAAATTTTAGTCTTAGAAGTCACCTTTGAGTCTGTTTTGGATGGCTGAGGAAGAAAAATATCATTTTAATTATGTAGGCAGCAACAATTTGTCTGTAAAAGGAAACTAGTTGTTAATTAAGAGCTGAAAAATGGTGATCAGCATGTTGATTTAACCTGTGGAAGTAGGTTAGATGACCTTTGAATCTTGAAGAAGTCTTAAAAATTGAAAAAAAAAATGTTGGGAATATATCATGAGTGTTAGAGAGAAAAGGAGACATTTAAACAAAAAGTGAAATATTTTGGGTTGAAAAGCACGAACACTGTTGTTTTAGGCATTCCTGTTGGGGGAAAAGGCATTAATGGCGGGAAAGCATGAACATTGTTGTGGGTATTCCTGTTGGGGAGAAAAGGTTAATGGCAGATTTAGAAGTAGCGGAAGAGGGGCCTGCTCTGCCATGTGGTGACTGCTCTTACTGAGAGGCCAAAGATATTTGGTCTATTCAAAATTACATGCTCATATATAGTATTCTTTTTATTCTGCTTTTAAATTATTTTAGTAGAATTCTAGCATCCAGCTTAAAGCAAATGTGAACTTGATTCAAAAAAAACAATTAATAAATAAATCATAAGCAGGCAAACAAAAACATGAAAATACAAAATCCACACAAAATCATTAACTTAAATTTGTTTTGGCCAATTACTCTTGGACATAGAGGCTGACTAGGACTGTCTTTATTGATATTATACCACATGTTTGATTATACTCTTTCCCATCCCTGAATTCTTCTAATATCCCATCTTCCTAACTACCCAACTATAATGATATGTATAGGAAAGTCTTTGTGTTAGTTTAGGGTGAAATATTTCAGCAAACCTTTGATTCTTTTTCAGTTAATCTGGAGAGACTGAGAAATGTTTTTGTGATTTAATCTTGAAGAAATATTGTATTCCTAGAAAGTCTACATTTAGTATTACATGAGCTTACAGCTTACAAACCTTAGCCCTAATATACTCTACTATACTCCTAGAAAACACAGAGTTGTTATTTTTGATTATTGCTCAGGACAAAGATTTACGTGAGCATTCTGCTCTCATGAGCAGTAAGGGTCAGATAATTTAGTACTTTGAATCTTTCACAGCCTCAGTTAATTTGTATAATGATTAAATAAAAGTAACTGGAATAAGCTAGTCAGTTTCAGTCTTTTCCAAAATGGCTGAACTTCTCTGCTCTTTCTGAAATGGGAGGCTTAGCATCTTGGGGAGTTTCTCTGTCTATTTCAATACCTATGACCAACATCAATTAATACACTACTTCATATTCTTTGTCTCAAAGCAAACCAAAAGAACACTGAAAACAAACAAACAAACAAACTAAAAATCCCAGAAAATCAGACATGCAGAAAAGTAACATTATATTTGGCCAAGCAGGTTATATTTAGGAGTATATGAAACAGTGATCAGTAAAAGAAAAAGGTAAGGATTTGAAAGAGAGTTGTGAGGGTATGTGGGATAAAAAGAGAGGAATAGAAAGAAGAAGATTTTTAGTTATACCCTCAAATAAAGATAAATCTTGCTGTGTATCTCAGGCTGATGTTAACCATGTTGTGCAATACAGAACAGAATTGCCACCCATTTATGATCCACCTCCATAATATTTCTGAATCCTGGAAACACAGCTATATACTAGCATACCTGCCTTAATAATAACAGTATAGTACATATTTACTGAAATATATGAACATAAGTTTTGGGGTATACTTCAGTAGATAGAGTCGTTGCCTAGAGTGTATGGAACACTGGGCTTCATCCTCAACATCACATAAAGCTGCTGTTGTGATATACACCTATCATCTTAGAAACTGAGAGGTATTAGATACAGGTCAGAATTTCTAGGTCATCATCAACTACATTGTGAACTAGTATCCAGCCTAGAACACAGGTGATCTAGTTTCAAAACAAACAATACATAATTAATTAAAATTGAGCAAATAAAAATAGAAATTATATCCAAAAATCATTAATTGTGACTTGAATTGGCCAATTACTCCTGGACATAGAGTTTGTCTAGGAGTGCCTTGTTTGATATGTTATTTTCAGTGACATTCAGTTAAATAGAACTGGTTTTCCCTTTTCTATCTTTTTATGGAGTTTTATGGCTACTCACTTTTGCATTTCTGCTGTTTTCCCTGGCTTTATTATGTGCAGGTATTGTTCATGCCTATTATGTTGAAGCTTTCTAAAATATGTGCATGTATGACAATATACATTTTTTTATTGGAGGACTCAATATCACAGATAGAAATAGTATGCCATCTATATTGAAGTAGCAAAGAAAGGTTGCATATTATTGGGCTTGAATAGGAGTATTCTTAAATATTGTAGGTTATTGTAAAAGCTTTGGTCTACTCCTACCACAATTTTATGTTATTACCACACATAAAGTTAGCTAGTGATTAACTTTAAACATCATGTGTACTGTCTAGCATTCATGCTATTAAAAATAAAATATTTTGTAGTGTACCAGATGGCAAAAATAGTAATGAGTATTGCCCTAATATTCAGTTTGGGTTTGTTCTTTGTGTTTCAATAACTAAAACCTTCACCTGATCACTGCTCAAGGCTCTGAAAGAGCACACTTTTGTATTTTGTAATGTACTATATTTTGCTTGTTGACTGTTTAAAGCCTGGATGTCAGACAATTTAATATGTTTTTTTTTTTTTCCAACAAGGAGCTGATTGTGGGAAAAAAATATAGGGGGCCGCAGCAATGAAGTCCCAGTGGGTTTCCATGCTTCTATGGGTCCCACATGCAGGAGGAACATCTAATGTTCCAGCAGCCTGGAGGCTTTGGCGGTGGCAGGCCCCAATAACTCGATGAAGTCCTTGGTTCCAAAAGGGCTTATTGTCATGGCAGATGGTGGATGGATCTGGAACTACCCCTGTAAAACTCAGGACAGTTCCGAGTTAAATAGGGAGGGAGAAAGGGGGAGGATTTAGGGAGGCATGCTTAATTTGCTCTGCCCTCTGGCCTTCATTAGTATGTAAATCCCTAGGGCCTGAGGCCTCTAGCCACGCCCTCTTCCTGTGCACTTTGGCAGGGGCTGTCTGGCCTACATGATTGAACAATGTAATTCTATGGAGACTAGAGTGCTTTTCAGGACCCTGGGTTTTGGGAGCATGCCGGACTCCTGCCAGTTCTCACACAGAGTCTCAGGGTTCTAGGCAACTGCCCAGCCATGACCCAGAATACCCTTACACAGTCCCACATCTGATTATTGATATTATTACATGTTTCTTGTAAGGCATCTTTTTATTCATTCTCTTGACATCTTCATTTTCTAATAAATCCTAGCTAAATAAAGAATATTTTAAAAATTAGAGTATACAGTATTCCTTGGACAGTTGCCTTTCAGTGTAGTATTGGAAGAGTCATGCAAGATTTTGTGGTTCACATTACAGCTAAGTGGTTTTGGAGAGACATTTGTGTATGTACTATTTGGAAAAACAGGTTCAATCATACAAATCATGAGTTGTATTTGCTTTCTGTAGGGATCAGGTAACTAAAAAGTATTTACACAGGATGAGGAAATTTGATAGAATACTTTCAGAAATTTGGAATTGATACAGAATGAAAACAAGTGTGCATATCCTGAAATTATTTTACTATAAAGGGTGAATTGACATTCAAATATACCTTAATACAACATAAAATTCTGATCATTAATTATAAAATTTATAACTGGATTTTTCTACTATTAAATAAACATATTTAACATGTAGATAATAAATAGTTCACCAGGATATACTTAATCAACATAGAGTAGAATTTATTAGTTGGGGATCTATGTTTTTACCTGTGAAATGTTGACTCAAGATGAGGAATGCAAAACTGTAGTCACAGAATAAAAATAGATAATTATGTCAGTGGTTTAGTAGAGAAAATAGTCAATTTTCCTTAAAACTTGTTTCTTTATAAATCTGAAGAAAGAATTAAAAAACAAAAAAGTAGAACACTGCCAGTTATGATTAATCTACAAGTATCCTCTTATATAAATTCACCTATTGAGGAATGTTTCTTTTCATGGCTATTGCACCTAAAGTGAACCATTTCCACATGAAGGCAGGAGAAACTGGACTGAAATATCAACATTTGTGAGAATCAAAAACAGAATTTAAGGGATTATAAATAATTATAAATATATATTATAAACATTGGTTTTGAGACAGGATACTATTACTGGAGCTTCCTGATTTCAGGAGCGTGATTGTATATAGCATAGATTGGCAGAATCATCGCCAATGTCCCATGCATGGAAATGGTTTGAGGGATACAATGCCTTGAAGTAATTCTCATATATGAAAGCCACTTAATTCATTGAAAATAAATTCAATTAAAAATGTTTATTTTTGCATTACTTTGTCTTTGTATACTTTTCGGGATGAACAAACACTAATATCTCTTCAGAAAAGATCAACCAACAGGAAAATAAATGCAGTTCTTACATCAGACTTTAGTCAGGATCAACACAAGTATCCTAAACATAATAAATTTTTATTAAGTAATATATTAATTCCTGTCTTATGTTGCCTGGATAGATTCACATTTATAAGAGTCTTAAAACTTTTGTGTGTAGTGCAAACTTTATGTCAACATTATTTTGGACCTTCATATATTCAGTTTCAAATAATATTTAACTGAAAATATTGTTTTTCACAACGATATCTATTATAAATATTCTTGGATGGTCATAACATGCTGCATATATTAGCTTCATTGAAGGAATAGTCTGCTCTTTCAGTCTTGTCATATTCAGTATAGAGGCCTAGGAGTGTAGTTTTCAACTTGTGCATCATATTGAACAAAATTTTCAAAGTTGTTGCTCCAGGACATCATAAAATATAAATATTTACATCTCAATTCATAAGAATAATGGAATCATAGTTATGAAGTAGTCACAAATATTATTTTATGATTGAGGCTCATCACAGTTTGAGGAACTATATTGAAGTATCACAGCATGAGGAAATATCAGAACTAATGCCCTAAAAGCTCCTGGGTTGTTAACATGTATTTAGCATGTATAACATGTTATCAATGACTCAATCAAGCCTATTGGGTCATTAATGATAGTTTTAAATATGGAACACTTCAGCTACTAAATGGCAAGTCAATATTCAGGAGTCTCTGGAAGTCTGTTTCCATTTCATTCAACACAGATTACTGTGTTATACACTATAACTTGATTATAGTCCTTATTTCTATTTCTTCCAGTACCTCCCTAATTTCCCTCCCAAACAGATCCAATCCTACTCTGTCCATCATTAGAACATGATTCTAAAAGGTAAGAATAAAATATGGCAAAATAAAATATTATGATTAAAATATCTTGGCAAACAAGTAAAAGGATAAGAGACCCCAAGAGAAGGCAAAGAATCATAAACTCACTTGTTCATATACTCAGATGTGCCATAAAAATGCTAAATGGACTTCTATAGAGAACAAGGCAGAGGGGAAAGTTAGGAAACAAAAGCATCTACTGCTGCTTGAGGGATAGACTTCTTATTTGTCTCTACTGAGTTGTGACTAAGGGTAAGCAGAAAGAAATTGGACAATACATGGAAAGAATTATATCAGAGAAGTACAGCCTGAGGAGGATGAACTCACAGTACATTCTTGAAAGGATCAAAAGAGATATTTGGAAACACTAACTGTTCTGATGGTCCGAGAATAAATATACACAGGCTTGCAAAAATAAGGCTTGTGGATTATTTTAAGGGTTAATAATTTTATGAAGTGCTATTGTGAACTCCAAGTTAAATATTTATTTCTTACATGAAGAAAAAGCAGGAGACAAGGTAAATAGCTAGCTGCAAAACACTTGACACTTATACTTATATGAACACACACACACATCTACAAATACATCTACATGCAAACATACATACATATGTATACATATACACATGCCCCACAATACTGTGATCCAAAATATCAGCTACATATCTAGGGACAGAAACAAAAATGTTTAGACAGAAGGTACAGTTAAGCATGGAGGAATTCCACCTAGGAACAGAGTAATAGATGACTGGAGAAAGCCTTGAATTCTTAGGAGCAACTGACTGAATTGTCCCTACATCATAGAAATCCCTCATACTGTTAATGGGGCTATGATGTTCTGGCAGAAAGGAGTCAAGCATATCAGCCCTCTGAGAGGGTCTACCCCATAGGTAACTAATACAGATGCAGATACACATAGATACAGGGGAAATTTTCATCAACAGAACACCAATGGCCATGGCTCTAAGATGAATTATAGATAATGGTATCTCATAAAATTGTAAAGCTTCTTTAAGGCAAAAGACACTGGCATCAGGACAAAACAGAAACCTATATATTGGGAAATGATCTTTAGCAGTCCTATATCTGATAGAAGGCTAATATACAATATATACAAACAACTCAAGAGTTACACTCGGAGAATTAAATAATCCCATTAAAAATGGGATACTGAGCTAAACAAAATTCTCAAATTATGAACTTTGAATGGCTGAGTAGCATCTAAAGAAATCTTCAATATTCTTAGTCTTCAGGGAAATGCAAATCACAACAACCCTGATTCCACCTGATACCAGTGAGAATGACTAAGATCAAAAATTCAGGTGACAGCAGATGCTGCTGAGAATGTGGACAAAGAGGAACACTCCTCCATTGCTGATAGGATTACAAGCTTCTACAATCACTCTGAAAATCAGTCTGGAGGTACCTCACAAAATTAGACATAGAAATACATTAGGAACCAGCTATACCACTCCTAGGAATGTACCTAAAAGATGTTCCGAACAATAACAAAACCAAAACAAGAAAGCAAAACAAAATATGAATGAATAAGAAAATGAGAGGGTTAACACTATGAAGATTGTCTTGGAAAGTACTTAAAAAATCAAGATGACTATAGGACGAATGACACTATAGAAGGTAGAAAAATAATTCTCACTATTATCATGTGTTATTTCTTTAGTCATAATTTAAAAATTGTATTCTTTTTTATTTTATATTTTATTTATTTTTTTCTACAGATGTCATCCCTTTACCCACTTTCTCTCCCTAGAAACCCCTATCCCACCCCAACTCCTACTATTTGCTTTTATAACATTTTAATTATATGCAAGTATTAAAGTCAGTTCTAGGTTGAGAAACTAGCAATACAAAAGGTGCAAATAGTCAAAGAACAAGAAAGTCAATAAACAAATTGCCAAGAACACTCCCATGATCACTGTTTCTTAGGGCTTATCAAGATGATCAAAATATCTGAGCCTTCTTCCATGTCCTAGCCCAAAGTCATTTTCATGTCTGAAGTCTACTCCCTTGTTCTAGCCTAATATTTAGATTCCTATGTGAAATTACTTCTTTGTTCTAGCTTAATGTCAGATTCCTGCTAAACCCTACTTTCTTGTCCTTGGCCAATGTCATATTCCTGCCAAGTAGCCCATTTCCTTGTCCTTGCCCCATGTCAGATTCTGCAATCCCAAAAGCTCTCTGCCTCTCCCCATTTTAAATTTCATAAACAATACTGAGCCTGTCTTAGGTCTTTCTACCAAGAATGCCTTTCTTACCTGTCATGGAATATGCATTATCAAAAGCAATGAACTTCTGTCTTAGGATGGTAAGGCTCTGTGCAGAATATTTCCTCTCCTTGGATTGCCAGCCTCTTAATTTAAAACCTCTATCTGGGGGTTTATTTTCAGGTTCAAGCCATGTGCTTTGGCTACCAACAGGTTGATGTTGTTAAAGACAAGCTTTAACATGATGGTCAGGAATAAAATATTCCCAGGACAAAAAGGACTAGCATGATCAAGCTGTATATACCATTCTTGAAGTTTTACCAAAATAAAAATGACCTCAGGCCATGGGTAATTTTATCAGCAATATATACTACATCAATGCTCAACAGAGCAGCAATCTTGAAATTCATAAGTTCACTATGTATAGTTAAAACATCCAGAGAGGTGTTAGAATTATGCCAAGTACATTGAAAGTATCTTTAAACTTTTTCCTAATTATGACTACCACTGTAAGTTTTAGAATTAACATGAATTCAACAGTATTTGGCATGACACTCATAATGGTTTCCTGCTCTTTAATTCTGAACCTCCTTCCAATGATTTGAATAGGATAAAGAACATTAATACGTTCTTCCAAATGCCTATCTAAATTCCCTTGTATATTCAACACAGTAGTAATATATTGTGCTAAATGATTAACAAAAGTAGATACCTTAACTTCCTGTGTCAAAGCAATTGTAGAAGCAGTGGTTCTAGCAATTAATGTAATTAAAGCAGTTATACCAGCAATAATCAATCCCACTACCCTCTCGCTTCTGCTTAAACCCTGACTCACTTCTTCCAGTACTTGCAAGTTTTTTCAGAATGTCCCACCATGCTCCTTCAGCATCAAGTAAAAAACACAAACATACCCTCTTCACCATATTAAATACCTGATCAGGATCATGCCATATGCCAGTAAGTGGATCCTTCTCTTTCACCTATGCATCAGTATGCCTAGTTGTAGACTGCCATTGACACTCAGTAGAAAGTTCCATAGCATTCAATACATTTTTTTAAGAAACGTAATTTATAATGAATTTTATTTAAACACATTTTTGTTTTGTGTATGGGGTAATACCACCCCCCTTTTTATTTTATGCCCCTACTCCTCCCCTTTCTCCCTCCTCCCTACCATCGAATTCCCCCACACTGAGGCATCCAGCCTTCAGGGGACCAAGGCCCTCCTCTGCCACTGATTCCCATCAGTGGCATGATCCACTACATATACATCTGGAGCCATAGGTCACTCCATTTGTTTTCTCAGGCTAGCTGTTTAGACCCTGGGAGCTTTGGTTGGTTGGTATTGTCCCTCTCTCCATGAGGTCACAACCCCCTTCAACTCCTTCAGTCTTCTGTCTAACTTCTTCATTGAGAATCCTGTGATCAATTCAATGGTAAGCTATAAGCATTCACCTCTATATATGTCAGACTGTTGCAAAGCCTCTCAGAAGACAGGTATATCTGGCTCCTGTCAGCACTTTTGGACATACACAACAGTGTATAACTTTTTTCTTGTACCTGGGATGGATTCCCAAGTAGGGTAGTCTCCAGAAGTTCTCTCTAGAAGTCTCTGTACCACCCATTGTCTTTATTTGCTCCTGTGAGTATTTTGTTACTCATTCTAAGAAGGACCAAAGCACCAACACTGTGGTCTTTCTACTTCTTGGGCCTCTTGAGGTCTGTGAGTTATATCTTGTGTATTGTGAGTTCAAAGCTAATATCCACTTATGAGTGAGTGCATACCATGTGTGTTCTTTGTGATTGGGTTACCTCACTCAGGTTGATCTTCTTGCCTATTTGTATACCAATATCACGTAGTTTTGATCACTACTGATCTATAGTACAGCTTGAGTTCAGGGATGGTGATGCCCCCAGTTGAGAATAATTTTAGCTATTCTTGTTGTTGTTGTTGTTGTTATTTCAAATGTATTTGAGAGTTTCTGTTTCTAACTCTGTGAGAAATTAAGTTGAAATTTTGATGGGGATTGCACTGAATCTGTATATTGTATTCAGCAAGATGGTCATTTTTCTACATTAATCCTGCCAATCCATGAGAGATCTTTCTTCTTCTGAGATCTTCTTAAATTTCTTTCTTCAGGAACTTGAAATTGTTATCCTACGGATCTGCCACTTGCTTGATTAGATTCATACCAAGGTATTTTATATTCTCTGTGAATATCATGAAGGGTCTCATTTCCCTAATTTCTTTCTCAGCCTGTTTATCCTTTAAGTAGAGAAAGGCGATGGATTTGTTTGAGTTAACTTTTTATCCAGCCACTTTGCTCAATTTTAGGGGTTCTCTGGTAGAAGGTTTGGGGTCACATATGTACACTATCATACCATCTGCAAATAGTGATATTTTGATTCCTTCCTTTCCCTTTTTATCCCTTTGACCTCTTTTGTTGTTTAATTGTCTGGCTAGGACTTCCAATATTATATTGAACAGGTAGGGAGAGAGTGGGCAGCTTTGTCTAGTGCCTGATTTTAGTGAGAATGCTTCAAGTTTCTCTCCATTTAGTTTGATGTTGGCCACTGGTTTACTGTATATTGCTTTTACTATGTTTAGGTATGTGCCTTGAATTCCTGATCTTTCTAAGAATTCTACTATGAAGGGATGATGAATTTTGTCAAATGCTTTCTCAGCATCTAGTGAGATGATGATGTGGTTTTTTTCTTTGCATTTGTTTATAAAGTAGATTACATTGATGAATTTCTGAAGATTGAACCATCCCTGCATTCCTGGGATAAAGCCTACTTGATCATGATTAAGGATTGTTTTGATATATTCTTGGATTTGGTTTGCAATAATTTCATTGAGTATTTTTGCACAACTATTCATAAGGAAGATTGGTCTGAAGTTGGGTCTTTGTGATGTTTAGGTATGAGCATGATAGTAGATTCATAGAATGAATTGTATAATGTTCCTTCTGTTTCTATTTTGTGGAATAGTTTGAAGATAATTGGTATTTGATTGTCCTTGAAGGTCTGTTAGAATTCTGCACTAAAACCATCTGATTCTGGACCTTTTTTTGGTGGGGAGACTTTTAATGATTGCTGTTATTTCCTTAGGAATTATGGGACTATTTAGATGTTTTTTCTGATCTTGATTTGACTTTGATATCTGGTATATGTCTAGAAAATTGTCCATTTCATTCAGATTTTCCAATTTTGTTGAGTATAGTCTTTTGTATTAGGATCTGATGATTTTTTGAATTTCCTCAATTTCTGTTGTTATTTCCTCCCTCTTTATTTCTGATTTTATAAATTTTGATACTGTCTCTGTGCCCTCTGGTTAGTCTGGCTAAGGGTTTATCTATTTTGCTGATTTTCTCAAAGAATTAGCTCATGGTTTTCTTGTTTCTTTGTATAGTTTTTTTTTTCTCCTACATCATTAATTTCAGCCCTGAGTTTGGTTATTTCCTGCTCTCTTTTCCTCTTGTGTGTATGTGCTTCTCTTTGTTTAGAGCTTCCAGATGTTCTGTCAAGATGCTAGTGTATGCTCACTCCAGTTTCTTTTTGAAGGCACTTAGAGCTATTGGTTTTTCTCTTAGAATTGTTTACATTGTATCCAACAAGTTTTGGTATGGTGTGTCTTCATTTTCATTAAGTTCTTAAAAGTCTTAATTTTTTTCTTCATTTCCTCCCTAACCAAGTTATCACTGAGTTGGAGCTTTATTCAGTTTCCAAGTGTATGTGGGTTTTTCATTGATTTTATCAGTTGATTCATCATTGAAGACCTGCCTTAGTCCTTGGTGATCTGATATGTTGCATGGGTTTATTTCAATCTTCTTGAATCTGTTGAGGCCTGTTTTGTGAACAATCATATAATTGGTTTTGGAGAAGGTACTGTGAGTACTGAGAAAGAGGTATATTCTTTTGTTTTGGAGTGAAAGGTTCTATAAATATCTTTAAAATTTATTTGGTTCATAACTTCTCTTAGTTTCATTATGTATCAGTTTAGTTTCAGTTTCCATGATCTGTCCATTGATGAAAGTGCAATGGTTAAGTCTCCTACTATTATTGTGTGAGGTGCAATGTGTGCTTTGTGCTTTAGTAAAGTTTCTTTAATGAATGAGGGTGCCCTTGCATTTGGAGCATTGATGTTCAGAACTGAGATTTCATTTTAATTGGTTTTTCCTTTAAAATTATGAAGTGTTCTTCCTTATATTTCTTGATAACTTTTTCTTGAAAGTCAGTTTCATTTGATATTAGAATGGCTACTCCTGTTTGTTTTTGGGATCATTTACTTGGAAAATTTTTTTCCAGCCTTTTATTCTGAGATTGTGTCTATCTTTGTCACTGAGGTGTGTTTCCTGTATGCAGCAAAATATTGGGTCCTGTTTATGTATCCAGTTAGGTAGTCTATATCTTTTTTATTGGAGAATTGAGTCTATTGATGTTAAGAGATATGAAAGAAAATTGATTGTTTCTTCCTCTTATTTTTGATATTAGATGTGGAGTAATGATTGTGTGACTATCTGGTTTTATTTATTTATTTATTTGATTTTGGAAGAATATCACTTTCTTGCCTTCTCTAGGGTATAATTCTATTCGTTTGATGGAATATATTACTTCCAACTATAATAAATTTCCAGGCATTAACATTAAAAAACCTTGGGCAATGCAAAATGACAACCATGATATACATTTGAGCATGTTAATACAAATTACTGTTTATCAAAGGAAAGAAATTTGGATTTAAATTGAAAGTATATTTGTGCAGGAGTGTAGTTTGTCAGAAGTTTGGTTTACTTGTGAAATGGAGGTTTTAAGAAAGCCTCCGGTGTTGCTTTTTTTCAGTTACAGATGTGTTGCTCAAAGGAGAACAGCATTAACACAGTCATATCTCCAAAGCTTCAGTCAAGTATGCAATAACTAAAGTTGAGACTTGTGAATAAGTTTAGAGGATGACACCAGTGTTGGGATGGAAGAAATTTGCAGTTGCTGTTGACTTTGATATACTGGTTGCAGAAGTAAAGTAATATTTTTCAGGAAAGATTAGCATTAGAAGGTACTCATGCTCCTGTAGATCTCTCTGCCTCTGATCTCATATTAACAGTGCTAAATGGGCTGAGTTTGTATTTAAAAAAAAAAAAAGATCACATTATGTGGCCATAGATTATTCTTAAGAGACATTATGAGTAACTTTAATGTATTATATGTAACAGTTGTATATTTAACATATTATATGACATACTAATATTGAGTTAAATATTTAGAAAATAATTACACTTTTATAAGAATTCTTTAAGTTCTCATATGTAGTCCATAACCATATACACAATGTGATTATCTGCATAAAAATAAGGACACATGTATCCACACACAAAGAAATGATTGTTGTATGCCTAGATATTGGAATTTTTTCTAAAAGAACTCTGCTTTTTAAATGTATCTATTTATTTCAATACCTCCACCCTATGCCCTGTCTCCCTAAGGATGTCTCCACCACCTACCAACCACCAAACAAGAACTCTAAACTCTCTGGAACCTCCAGTCTTTTGAGGTTTAAGTGCATCTTCTCTGACTGAATCCAGACCTGGTAGTCCTCAGCTGTATATGTGTTGGGGTCCTCATATCAGCTGGTGTTTGCTGCTCGGTTGGTGATCTAGTCTTTGAGAGATCTTGGGTGATCCAGGTTAATTGATACTGATGATCCTCGTACAGTGACATCTTCCTCCTCAACTTCTTCCAGCTTTAACCTAATTCAACCACAGGATCAGCATCTTCTGCCCATTGCTTGCATACAAATACCTGCATCTGACCTTCAACTGCTTATTGGGTATTTTGGAGGGCAGTCATAATAAGTCCCTTCATGTGGGTACTCCATAGCCTCAGTAATAGTGTCAGAACTTGGGGCTTCCCCTTTAATGGGATCCCACTTTGGACCTGTAACTGGACCTTCTTATCCTCTGGCTCCTCTCCATTTACTTCCCTGCATTTCTTTCAGATAGGAACAATTATGGGTCAGAGTTTGACTGTGGGATGGCAACTCCCTCCATCCTTTGATGCAATGTCTTCTGCTGGAGGTGGGCTTATAGAGCTCTCTCCCCACTGTTGAGCATTTTATTTAAGGTACTTCTCTTTGAGTCCTGAGAGTCTCTTGCCTACCAGGTCTCTGGTGCAAGCTGGAGGGACTCCACAACCTCCTACCTCCTGAGGTTGCCTGTTTCCATTTTTCTGCTGGCTTTTAGGAATCCAGTCCTTTTCCCTTACCCAATAGGTTTCCCTCTTCCCTTCTCAAATCTACTTTCCCTCCCAGATGCCTCTCTCTGTCCCCACTTGTAATTGCTTTTTTCTCCCTCCCATGTGGGACTGAGGCATCGTATTTGGGCCTTCAGCTTGTAGACCTTTTTGAGTTCTGTGGACTGTATGTTGAGTATTCAGTACTTTTCCTTTGGCTAATATCTGCTTATCAGTGAGTACATACCATGCATGTCCTTTGGGGTAAGTGTTAACTCACTCAGGATAATACAGATGGCTCAGCCATTAAAGACTAAAATCATGAACAAAAATAAACTCCTCTTAATATTTCTTTGACATTATTATAATTTATGACATGGTGAATTATGTGGTAAACAGCTTTATGAAAGTGAACACAAGTATGCCTTTATATAATTCAAGTGCGTTATTTTTAATTTGTATGTGCATACATATATGAACTAGTGTGATAAATTTCCAAATAAGCATACCTCTTCAAGATATTAGCACAGGAAGATTTCAATATGTCAGCACTGGAGGGCAAATAACAGCCCATGTTTACAAGCAGAAGTCCCTAGACACAAATGGAGGCTTTATTATAGGTAAAATTTGCCAGATACAGGATCAAAGACAAGACATTACTGGTGAGTTTTCTCCTTTTTTAATTAGAGCCAGAAACTGAAGAATAATGGCATAATATTTTGGTCATTCTCTTTGTATTTCATCTTTATTTTTATTCCTGATGCAACAGGCAGGGAGGGGGGAGAAGTGTTGGAGGAGCTTTGATGGAGAAATCTCCATGGTAACAAGAGGCTTTTGCTTTATCATTTTTGAGATCTCTCTTCTGATTGGTCCCAAATCTTTTCTCTATTTTCCTACATATCCTCAGCCAGTCTGTGTCAACCACAGCCAAAGAAATCTATTCACATAAAAAAATTTCCAGTAATGCTCCTGGTTTTTGTCTAGCTCTCAGCTCATACAAGATTCTTGCCAGAAATTGACTACAAGCTGCTTCTCAAAGAAGGAGGAGTGCTCTGGAAAACCTGCAGATGAAAATGAAAATATAAAATCAGCATGGTCAGCTAACTTGCTGTGATTCTTCACATTCCTGCTATGAATAAAACTGCTCCTGTTTGCTGTGCAAGGTATTTGTTCTTGCTTCTGGTCACTGCTTTAGTTTTAAGATCTATCATAAAGGACTCTGATATGGAGTTGTGCTTCATCTGCAAGGATGGTGTATTACATCATCCTTCAGTATCTGAAAGAGACAGAAAATGTTTTGCTCCTTAATTTGCTTTTGGGGACCAGATCTGTAAAGGATTCTTATATCAGAACAATAGTTCTGATTTGGCAATGTGAGACTTTTGGGAACATTTTCTGATATCACCTTACCTAGTATGCCATTGCCATCTGAGAGTACTAAAACCTAATCACTGCAATTCTCCTTTGTTATCATCTTGCTACCATCAAAGGTCTCAGACATTTTACATTACTTTTCTATCCAAATTCTAACATAAGGTTTAAGTTGTTATTGTTGTGAACAAACATAATTCTATGTTCATTCTTACAAATCTGCATACTTCATTCTATAAGGACAGTCAATGCAAAGAGTTTACATATACTACAATTAAAATGGTTAATATGTCAAAATTCTTTTCATTTCTTTGAATTTGAATCTCAACATACAAAGATTTTCAAACAGCACATAATTTTATTAGGTGTAGTATATTAGCTTTGTTATATTCCTATCTCTTAATTAATATTTTCACAATTGAGCATTTTTCATTTTTTATTACATATTATCTACTGGCTATTATGTATTTTGTGGTAACTTTATAACAGTCAAGTTTCTGTCCTTGTGAATAATCAAAGAGTATCAATTGTATTTAATTTTATCTAAATGTTGATACTTAGAAGAATCAATTGGTGATAATATATTGAATCTATCATGCTCTACTATATCTGACTTATTGTTTTTATATCATAAGTGTTGAACATCCTCACATTTGTTTAGAATAGAAAATCTTATTTTCAAAATCTTTACCATAATTATCATCTATATTTTCCTGGGAACTCCATAGTTAACTATAGGGTTGTAGCTCAGTAATTTGTCTTCTTTTTCTTTCCATCACCTGTATTCTCTTTGCTCCTATGTATCAAATATAATGCTAATCTTTGAGGATTTAACAGTTTTGGGGGCTCATTTAAGAAACCAAATGTTTTAAATCATGAATGGCAGTGATAGAAATGGGTTGATTTCCTAATAGTTTGGACTCAGATTACTTGGAGAAACGATTCTATATCAGCAAAATCTGTTAAAACATTTCTTGGTTACATTCCAGGACTGAATAAACATAAAAGTTTTGTTTCTCAGAATGGTGATTTTTTTTTAATTTGGCTTGGGTACATAAATACAGGACTAGTCAAAAATATCTCTTCTTCGTGAGATAGCTTTGCAACATATCCCCTATATGTACTACTAAGGATAAGAGGGACAGGTAATATCAAATCCTAGTAATTCGTAAATTTTGCTTGTTTCACTCTAAGAAATGTTGGTCAATGTGGATCTGCCAGCAAGTTCAATGAAGACATAAGGGTTTTACATAGAACCAAGGTCTTACTTGATTAAATATCTGTCCTTGTGGAGGCAAGAATCTCTGTGGCTTTATGAGTCCCTTACACAATTTATTTCTGAAAACAGAAGCCATACTCTCCAGTGAAAAAACATCTGGTATTGATTGATTAAATGTAGTACCAGGTAAAATCCCCTATATTTATGTTTATTCTCATAACCTACTACTGTATTCAATGTTTATTAATTCAGGTGTCCATTTCTAAATGTTTATCATTTGCTTCTTCTTTGCTTTGTCCTAAAAAATTCCGACAGATTTTCAGCAAGGCTTACCCAGATTCAGTCCTATGACAAGAATGCTTTAGGATTCATTAAGCTACTGTAGTGAGAAAATCATGTGTCATTTATGTAACAATATCTAAATCTGGAAGACTCTTGAGAAAAGAGCGAGCTGGAGAGGAAGGAAGAGATAGAAGAATAAATCCAGGTGCTGTCTTATCCTATATTCCAAGACAAACAGCAGCCATCTTGAGCATTCATCTGTGCCACTTGATAAATTGATATCCTAGCTAGGCTTTCAGTTTCTTTACATCCACTCATTAAGGACAGGAAAAGGCACGAAGTCTTCATTCTAATATCTACATGCTCATACTATTTATTGTAGGAAATTTCATACTTATTGAATGTAGTCTTGGAAGAGGCTGGAAATTTCAGACCAAGGAAGAATGTGGGAGGTTGGCTGTGTCATGTGATCTACAAGAGAGTCATCATCCTTACTGGGTAATGAATTTCTGGGAAGCCTTTTTCTGAGCACACACTGACCAGAAAATAAGCAATCACAACTTATCTGTACGTTTTCAAACTTAGCTCACCAATTACTAGGAAGAAGCTTGGTAAACTTCTACATTGACTTATTGTTTTAATGTTAGTTGGGGTAGGGGAAGGAGATATTGCTTGTAACTCCTCTTGTTGGAAATGAATTTTTAAATTTTTTTCTTTAATTTCAAGAATATCATAAAGTATTATTTTCCCTTCTGCATTCTCTCTCCTACCCACTAATATAATATTCTTTGCTCCTCTTCAAATACGGTGCTTGTTTTCATTTAATTATTACTGCATGCATATTATCTGTAAGTGTGTGCAGGATTATTCTTTTTTCTCTCATTCTTTTTATATTTGTTTACATTACAATTGTTGTCCTACTTCTCAGTTCCCCTCTCCATGCCTCTATAAGGGTGAACCACTCACCTACTGACCAACTACCACCTCACTGCCCTAGCATTCACCTATGTTGGAGCATTGAGTCCCCAAAGGATGAAGGGCCTCCCCTCCCTTTGATTCCAGATAAGGCATTCCTCGGCTACATCTTGGTCTTGAGCCATGGAGTCCCTCCTTATATATTCTTGGGTAGTGGTTTAGTCCATGAGAGCTCTGGGGAGTCCTGTTAGTTGATATTGTTGTTCTTCCTATGAGGTTGCAACCATTTCTTCTCCTTCAGTCCTTCCCCTAACACTTCAATATGGGTCCCTATTCTCACTCTGATGATGGGTGGCTGAGAGTATCAGCATCTGTATAGGTTAGGCTCTGGCAAAGCGCCTCTAGGAGAACTACAATACTAGACTCATGTCAGCATATGCTTCTTGGCGTTTTTGCAAAAATGTCTGGGTTTATTGTCTGCAGATGGGATGAATACCTTGTTAGGGCAGTCTTTGGATGGCATTTCCTTCAATTTCAGATTCACCCATTCTCTGTGTTTGCTTTAGACAGGAACAATTGTGGGTTAAAATCCTTGAGATGTGTGGGTGGCCCCATCCCTCAACTGAGACAGTACCTATCCACTGGTTATGGTCTCTACAGGTTGTGTCCCAAGTGTTGGGCATTTTGGCTAATGCCATCCTTGTTGGGTGGATAGAAACTCCTTCTGGAATCTGGGACTTTCTAGTGGCTACCCCAAGTGCCCCATCTCCCACTGCTACACATTTCCATTCAATTGCCTGACACTCAGAACTTCTCCCATGTCTCCCTCCAAATCTGATTCTGCCCCATTTTATCATCCCTCTCCTCACACCCTCACAAATCACTCCCTCCCTCAATTTCCTGTAATTACTTTGTTCTCTCTTCTAAATAAGACTGAACTATCCATACTTAGGGCTTCCTTCTTCCAGAGCTTCCTATGGTCTGTGAGTTGTATGATGATATTAAGAGATTTTGGGCTAAGATCAACTTATCAGTGAGTACATACAATATATGTTCTTTTTGACTGGAATAACTCACTCAAGATGATATTTTCTAGCTCCATCAATTTGCTTGCAACTTTCCACGGAGTCATTGTGGTCAATAGTGGCATAGTATTCCATTGTGTAAATGTACTACATCTTCTGTATTTAATTCTCAGTTGAACGACATCTGAGTTGTTTCCAGCTTCTGGCTATTACAAATAAGCCTGCTATAAGCATAGTACAGCATGTGTCCTTGTTATATTTTGGAGTACCTTCTGGGTATATGCCCAGGAATGGTATAGCTGAGTCTCCAGGTAGTACTATTTCCAATTTTCTGAGAAACCTCAAGACTAATTTCCAGAGTGGGTGTATCACTTTGCATTACCACCAGCAATGTGAGAGTGTTCCTCTTTCCTGCATCCTTGCCCGCATCTTCTAGCACCTGCGTTTTGATCTTAGCCATTCTCACTGATGTGAGGTGAAATCTCAGGGTCATTTTGATCTTCATTTCCCTCATGACTAAGGATGTTGAACAATTCTCTTGGTACTTCTCAGCCATTTCAGATTCCTTGGTTGAGAATTCTTTGTTTAGTTCTGTATCCCATTTTTAATGGGATTATTTGGCTCTCTGAGCCTAAGGTATTGAGTAACTTGTATGTATTAGATAGCTGTCAATTAGATGTAGAGATGTTTTCCCAATTGGTAGGTTGCTGTTTTTTCTTATTGGTAGTGTCCTATGCTTTAGAGAAGCTTTTCAATCTTATAAGAACTCCTTTGTCAAAAGTTGATCTTAGATAGTGAGCCATTGGTTTTCTGTTCAGAAAATTTTCTCCTGTGCCAATCTGTTCAAGGCTCTTTCTCACTTTATTTTCTATTAGATTCAATGTATTTAGTTTTATGTGAAGGTCCTTGATCTACTTGATCTTGAACTTTGTACCAGGAGATAAGAATAGATTGATTTGCATTATTTTGCAAGCTGACTGCCACTTAAACCAGCACTATTTGTTGAACATGCTGTCCTTTCTCCACTGGACTGTTTTCAATCCTTTGTCAAAGATCAAGTGACAGTAAGTGTGTGGGTTCATTTCAGGGTCTTCAATTCTGTCCCATTGATCTTCCTGCCTCTCTCTGTACCAATACCATGAAGCTTTTTATCACTACTGCCTTTTCTGTATGCAGCAAAATAGTGGGTCCTGTTTATGTATCCAGCCTGTTAGTCTTTGTCTTTTTATTGTAGAGTTCAAACCATTAGTTTTAAGAGATATTAATGAAAAGTGATTGTTGCTTACTGTTATTTTTGTTTATAGAAGTGGAATTATATTTGTGTGGCTATCTTCCTTTGGGTTTGTTGAAAGATTACTTTCTTACTTTTTTTAGGGTATAGTTTATAGTCATCTATTTCTTTAGGTTAGTAAAGTTTTCACCTACAATTTTGTTGAAGAGGTTTATTGGCCTTTGAGTTTGGAATTTTTGATCTCTTCTACACCTATTATTCTTAAATTTGGTATTTTCCTTGTGTCTTGGATTTCCTGGATGTTTTGGGTTGGTAGCTTTCTGGATATTGCATTCTCTTTGACTGTAGTTTCAATGTTTTCTATTGTTTTTTCTACACTTGATATTCACTAATCTTATATTCCTTTGGTGAAACTTGAATCTATGACTGCAGATTTCCTAGGTTTTACATATCTAGGTTTGTCTCCCTTTGAGATTTCTTCATTGTTTTGGCCAATTTTAGATGCTGGGTGGTTTTGTTCATTTCTTTTACCTGTTTGCTTGTGTTTTCCTGTATTTATTTAAGGGATCTACATGTTTCCCCTTCAAAAGCTTTTACCTGTTTACCTCTGTTCACCTGTATTTCTTTAAGGGAGTTATTTATGATCTTCTGAAAGTCCTCTATCATCATCATGAGATGGGATTTTAGATCAAAATATTGCTTTTCATTTTTTTAAAGCATATATAGGGTTTGCTGAGTTGGGAGAACTGTGTTCTGATGTTGCCATGTAGCATTAGTATTTCTTGCTTATTTTTGTGTACGTGCTCCTTCCCATCTCATTATCTTTGCTGCTAGCTGACCTTGCTGTCTTTGACAAGATCAGATTATCCTGTGATCCTGAGTGTGTTAGAATTCATAGGGACATGCTGCCTCTGAATATGCACAAAGTGTGTAGAAATCCAGAGTTCAGGGTCTATTCCTGGTTTCCAGTGCAAGCTGGAAAGATCTTCTGTTTGTGGCTGGCCAGGGATTCCGGTGTCTCCCATGTCCTTCTGGTCCCAGTTGGGCAAGTAATTGGGACAGGAGTTGGGATCTGCCAGAAGTCCTGGGGGACAAGCTGCCTCTGGGTGTGGGTGGGTTGGGTAGTGAAGAGCAGAGGCTCTACACCCACAAGCAGGTGCAAGCAGAAGGAAACATTTGTCTCTGACTGGTCAAAGGTACCTGCATTTCTGGGTCACTGGAGTTCTTAGTTAGGGTAGGTATTGGGACATTGGCGTATCAAATGTAATCATGGATCTGGCACAAGCTGTCTCTGGGTTAGCAAGGGCAGAGACCTCTCTATTTTTAAGTAAGAGCCAGAATCCAAAGAATAATTACATAATATTTGTTCTTTCTTCTTCTGTTTCATCTTTATTTTACTTCAAATGTGTGCATATGTGTGTTTATAATATATAT
>NW_021620036.1:201501-212102 GCF_004785775.1 Grammomys surdaster
GTGTGTGTGTGTGTGTGTGTGTGTGTGTGTAGGAGGAGGAGCTAAGTTGGGAGGAGTAAGGAGAGGATGAGGAAAAGGAAGATGAGGAGTGAGGTGAGAGAGGGCAGAGATGTAGGAGGATGAAGAGTCACGTAGATATGGAGAGCACTCCTGGTAACTGTTATTGAACATTACCAAACATAAAGCCTTTGATTAATATTTAAGCATTAAAGTCTCACTTCCTACTGGGCCTGCGTGGATGACAGGATGGTTTGCGCACAGCCCAGTCTTGTGGAGACAGCATAGAGGATTGGCAGAGCCATCTCCCATGCTGGTGTCTTATAGGTGACAGTGCTGGTGTTTCTGGCTAGCAGTTTCTAGCTGTGGCATGCACGTGGCCTCTGGTCATGGAACATGGAAGCTGAACTAGGCAGAACTGCCACTGCTTAGATAGTTGGCTCATGAAAATGCTGTTTTAAATAATTACTTCAAACACACACACACATGCACACGCACACGCACACGCACACGAACACGCACACGCACACACAAACATGCACGCACACACAGACTACTGGAGACTCATGTAACTGTATTATCCTCTGTAGTTAGTATTTCATTTTCTCTGAGTTCATATGGACATTCCTTACTTGATTTAGTGAGCATAGATCTCTTGGTGTTTTCCATTCATTCTGGCTTTTACATTCTTTCTGCCTTCTTTGCAACGAAGATCCCTGAGCTCTGATTGGAGAGACTTGATGGAGACAGCGCATATAGAGAAGTATTTTCTATGTTATTTCTCTCCTATCTCCTCCTCCTCCTCCTCCTCCTCCTCCTCCTCCTCCCCTCCTCCTCCTCCCCTCCTCCTCCTCCTCCTCCTCCTCCTCCTCTTCTCTCTCTCTCTCTCTCTCTCTCTCTCTCTCTCTCTCCCTCCCTCCCTCCCTCCCTCCCTCCCTTCCTCCCTTCCTCCCTCTCTCCCTCTCTTCCTCCCCCCCCCAGCTTTCTCTCTCTGCTTAATATGTGGTTCTGGATTTCTGTATTTGTTCTCATATTCCGCAAAGAGGAAGCTTAAGGAAATACCATTGCTAAAGGTAACACTAACAAATCACTAACAACAGTGAAGTTGAACAGGTGCCTAAAAGAGAACTTTGATCCCTATATATTAGTGTCTTTGTGTGGAATATTCTCTGTAGGAAAAGACAAATGTAAGGCCCAACTCAACATAAAAATCTTTTATCTATAATGCTGACTGCCCTGCAAAATATCCAGGTCAAAGGTAATACATATCTTGTGAAAGTAACTAGTACCATCTGATTTGCCTTAATGCAAATGTACTCCATGAGTCAGAACCCATAACTAAGACTGGTCGAGTGAAGAAGCACCAGAAAATAGATAGCCCAGAGACCTCGATGTTATATAATTGTACATCTATGCCTTACTTAGCCAGCATCAGTTCATGGAATCTACATTGTAATACACTTATAGATAAACAAAACAAAAATATAGAAAAAGATGAAAGTGGTTTAAAGAAAATAAAACAACACACACACACACACACACACACATGCATACCAGAATGAGCAAGCAAAACAAAATATGAATGCATAAAAGAAAATGAGGGACATACCACTATGAAGGTATTTTTTCGAAAAAACTTGAAGCATCAAGAATCACAATAGGATGAATGGCATTGTTGAGGGAAGTAAAAGAATTCTTACTATTAACATGAGTTATTCTTTTAGTAATAATTAAATTATTGTATTTTATCCTTATCATTTGGTAGCATATATTACTTCAATGTATAATAAATTTTCAAGAATTAACATTAACAAACCCTATGCAAAGCAAATTGGCAACCATGATGTACATTTGAACTGGTTAATACAAATTTCTGCTTAGCAGAGGAGAGAACATTGCAGATAATTGGAAAGCATATTCAGTGCAGTTGTGTATTATGTCAATAGGTTGGTTCAATTGTTACATAGAGGGTATAAGAGAGTCTTTTGTGTTACTTTTCTTCAGCTACATATGTACTGCACACACGGAAGCAGCATAAACACAGTCATATCTCCTAATATTCACTCAATTATGTAAAATCTAAAGTTGAAACTTGAAGATAACTTTACAGGAAGGCATCAGAGTTGGGATGGAAGGAAACTGAAGCAGTTATTGGCATTTGGTGTACTTATTGCAGCCAAAAACAATATTTTCAGGGAAGATTAGCATCAGAGGGTACTCATACTCCTCTAGATATCTCTGCATCTGAGCACAAATCAACAGTGTTAAATGGGCTGAGTTTGTACTAAAAATAAATCACATTAAGTGGCCATGAATTATTAGTTAGAGATATTGTGCATATTGTATGTACCAGTTGTGTTTTTAATACACTGTATGACATATTAAGTTTAATGTTTCCAAATTAATGATATCTTAATAACAGTTTTATAAGTTCTCAAATAGACACCATACACATATACACAATGTGCTTCCCTGCATTAAGAAAACACTTGTACCCACAAACCAAGAAATGATTGTACTATGCTCAGATTTTGGAAACTTCATTTCTAAAATAAACTCTTCTTAATATTTCTTTACAATTATCATAATTTTTGACACATTGTAGTATGTGGTAAATACCTTCATAAAATTGAACAATTTTTTTATAACTTAGATAATTAATGTGTACTATTTGTAAGTTGTAATTTGCATTAATACTTAAAAAAAACTGTGATAAATTTCCAAATTTGCATAGCTACTCAGGCTATTGGCATAGTACAATTACAAATATTTAGCACTGGAGTGTGTTTTATATCCTAAAATTGTAAGCAGAAGTCCTTAGACACAAATGGAGGTTTTATTAGTGATAACAGACAGATGCAGGATCAAAACCCCAGAAATCACTGGACAGATTCCTTTGATTTTAATGAGAGTCAGAAACTGAAAAATAATTAAAGTTCTTTCTTCTTCCATTTTATTTTTATATTTATTTCTGATTCAACAGGCAGGGATGGGGAGAAGAGATGGAGGAGCTTTGATGGAGAAATCTCCATGGTAACAACAGACTTTTGCTTTCTTTATCATTTTTGAAACCACTCTCCTGATTGGTCCCAAACATTTTCTCTATTTTCCTATATATGCTCAGACAGTCTGTGTCAACCACAGCTAAAAAAATCTATTCACATAAAAAAATTCCAGTAATATACCTGGTTGATGTCTAGCTCTCAGCTCATTTCAGGCTCTTGCTGGAAATTGGCTACAAGCTGTTTCTAGGAGAAGGAGAAGTGCTCCAGAAACCAGCAGATAAAAATTAAAAGAGAATGTCAGCGTGGTCAGGCAACTTGTTATGATTCTTCACATTCCTGCTCTGAATATAGCTGCTCTTGTGTGCAAGGTATTTGTTATTGCTTCTGATCATTGCTTCAGTTTTATGTTCTATTATTCAGGACTCATCCTTGGAGTTCTGCTTCAAATGCAAGGATGAGGTATTAGGTCAGCCTTCAGGATCTGACACAGAACAGATAATTGTTGCTTCTTAATCTGCTTTGGGGACCAGATCTGTAAAGAATTTTTATATCAAGATAATAGTTTTCACTTGACAAAATGAGATATTCTGGAATATTTTTTACTTCACATTACCTACTATACCACTGCAGTCTGAAAGTACTAAAAGGGGAAACACTGCAATTTTTCTTTGTTATCATCTTGGTACCATCAACACTCTCAGATAATTTACATTAGTTTTCAATCCAAATTCTACCTTGAGGTTTAATTTTTTATTGTTGAGAACAAATATACTTCTATGATCATTATTACTACATTCTTCATTCTTTAAGGGCAATCAAAGCAAAGAGTTTGTACATACTCCAATGAAAAACCTTAACATACCAAATTCCTTTCTGGTTTTTTTTGCATATCTCAACTTACTAAGGTTTTCAACCACAAACCAGTTCTATTGTTCTGTGTTAATTACTGTTTAATGTCACCAAGCATTGTTTTCAAATTGTGATTTAGACATCTAAGAAAAAACCCAAGTTTCTGGTCATGTGCATCTAACAGCCTCAATTACATTTGCTTTTCTAAATATTGATATATGAAAGAATGAATTGATATTAACAGATTCAGTCTATCATGTGTTGTTATACCTGACTTATACTTTTGTTGGTGTCTCATCAGTTTTGAACTTCCTAACATTTGTTTAGAACAGAAACTATTCTTATAAAAGTCTTTAACAAATTTTTCATTTCTACTTTTTCCTGGTAACTATATAGTTAACTATATGGTTGTAGCTCAGTAATTTGTCTTATTTATATTGCTCATTATCTTTATTCATCTTACATCTATGCATCTAATATAACATTAATCTTTGAGAATTTATCAGATTTGAAGGCTTATTTAAGAGATTTGAATGTGCATCTGAATAACCAAGCATGAGACATTAGTTGAAAATGGATGCAAAGACAGATTGTAGTAGAATCTTTGGAAGATTTATTGTGTGTTATACAAGAGATGCCTAACAAGGTGACAGAGAAAGATTACAATAGCCTTTGCCTGTTAATATAGAAAGTGCACACATATAAAAGCAAATAATTGTTGAAGCCCGAATGTTTTAAAGTATAAATTGCAGTGATATGGCTCGCCTCCATAGTAGTTTTGTTTTCAGATTCCTTGAAGGAAGAATTCTAAATGAATAAAATCTGTTAACCAATGTCTTCATTACATTCCAGGACTGAATGAAAAGGAGGGATGTGTTTCTCAGGATGTTAATAAGTTTTGGATGTGAGGCTTGAATATATAAATATAGGACTAGTCAAAAATATTCACTCCTTGAGAGATAGCTCACAGTTCCCCTATAGTTATGACTAAGTATGATAGGGACAAAGACAGCTAGAATCCCAATCACTTTGAATCTTGCATGTTTCACTGTAAGAAGTGCCGGGGAATACGTTTCTCTAACCACATTCAATAAAGGTATGAGGGTCTTACATAGAACCAAAATTATTATTGGATGAAGTGTCCATTCTGCTGGAGGAAAAAATCTATGAGGTTTTTACGTGTGACTTACACAAATACTTGAGAAAATAAAAATCATAGTCTCCAGTGAATTATCATTTGGCGTTGATTGGTTTAATGCAATACCAGGTAAAATCTCCTACATTTGTGTTTATTCTCATAAGCTATTACTATATTCCATGTCTATTAATTTCAGGTTTCTATTTCTTAATTTTCATCATTTGCTTCAATTTTGCTTTGTACTCAGAAAAAAATTCCAACAGATTTTCAATAAAGCTTTTCCAGAGATATGTGGTATGCCTAAAGTGCATCCAGGTTCAGTAAATCCCAGTAGTGAGAAAATTGTGAATCATTTATGTAACACAATCTAAAGCTCAAGGTGAGAGAAGAGGGAACTGGAAATGATGGAAGAGATAATGGAATAGATCAAAGTGCTATCTAGTCTTATATTCCAAGCAAAAGGGCAGCCATCTTGGGAAATCATCTTTGCCACCTGATAAGTATTCTAGCTGGACTTACAATTTCTTTACATCCACTCATTAAATGACAGGAATAAGTAAGAGATCCTCAGTCTAATATTCACATTCTAAGGCAATTTATTTTTGTAATATCTCCACTTACTGTAAGTAGCCTTATAAGAGACTGGAAACTTCAGGCCAAGGCTGAGTATAGGAGATTGGCTCTGTCATGAGATCTATAAGAGAGTCATTATCTGTTTGAGGTAATGATATACTGGGCAGAATTTTTGTGAGCACACACAGTCCAGAAAATAATCTATCAAAAATAGTCTCTAAGTATTCACAATAAACTCACCAGTTAGCTAGGGAAAACCTTGGTAAATTTCTATTTTGACTTGATTTTACATTAGATACAATTGGGAGGGGGGTAAATATTTCTTCCACTTCTATTTGGTAGAAATGACTTTTGAAAATTATCTTCTTTAGTTTGGGGAAAATAGCGCAGTTTTATTTATTCCTTCCCCTTTCTTGCCAATACCCTTCAATATAATATTGTTTTATTCCTTCTTTTCAAATTAATTTCTTGTTGTCATACATGCATATATCTATATATTTGTACATGTTTATTCTTAAAGTCATACATACTGCCACTTTCATTTAAATAATATTATGTAAGTATGTTCTGGGCTGATCATTTTGTGCTGGATAACCAAATGGTTGTTCTTCTTTGTGGATAACTGTATCTCCTCCTGTCAGCATTATTTAAATGCTTGAAATATTTTGGAAATCAAGTTTGTTGGTGTAATTACTGTTATTCCTAGAAGACATAATCTTATAGAAAATGGCCTGATATCCTAGATTTTACCATCTGTCTTCTCCCTGTTTCACAATGAACTCTGAGGTTTAGACACAGGAAATGTTTTATTCAACTATTTCATAACTGTGTTCCACACTGTGTTTTGATTGGTTGTGGTTTTCTGCATTTATTTGTTACATGATCTATGGGCCACTTAAAAAACATTTTCAGATCTAATACGAAATTTTCATATGAAGAATATGTGGTTATCTATACAATTCCATTTATTTATTATAGGTATTTTTAGGTAGAGGTTTGATATTATTGTGGTATTTTCCATGTTCTGTTAATATATATTTACTACTTGTAGTTTCCTAAATAAAGTCCCTTTTATCTTCTTGTTTACTCCATCAGATCATTTGTAACCTAGTATGCTCCATCCTATAACTCTTTCTATTCTTCACACATGTAATTTACCCTTTTATTTTTATTGCTTCTGCAGTTATTTATTTATAGGTGTCCTGGTATAAACGGTTGGACCTCAGAGCCTCCAATGAGAGAAAATACTTGGGATCTGTCACTGATGGTCTAGATTACTACACTCACTATGAAATTTTCTAGTTCTGTCTATTACAAAAACTACTTTCTATTACTGATCAGAGTGTTGAATTGCTCTATTGTCATCATACTTTCCCCAACAGAGACACAGTTAGGTTGTTTCTATTTCCTATGTATGGATATATAACTAGCAAACATACTCAGGGCAGTAACCATGAAAAAGGCTATTGATTACCTTTGGACATATAACAAGGAGTGATATAACTGTAGCTGATGATATTTATATGTTTAGCGATTTGATATCTCTGGCTACTGATTTCTAACTATATTGAACAATCTTCCTATCACAACAACAGTGCGTGAGTATTCAATTTCCCATTTATCACAAGCCATTTGTGTGAGGTTTTATGTTCATGTTTCTTGCTTGGATGATATGAAATTTCAAACATCTCTGGATTTGTGTCTCTAGGATTTGAAACTATTTTCACAAATGACTACCAGTGGGAAATTTTGAATTAGTAGTTACTTAGAACCAAGAATAAGGCAGAACACGAAGTGAGCATTTTGTGGAAGGAACTCAAGATGAAGCATTTTTTGACTATATCAAGCTACCCCATAAATATTTGAACTGAAGACCTCTGCAGAGGGGAGACCCTCTCTCAAGTCTCAGAAAGTCACGACCACCCAGTGATCTGCTTGAGACACCATGTACCGGAGCAATTGCGAGGTTGTTTATTAGGGAGTGACAACTAGCTGCCGGTCAATTCGTATGCCCACGCAGGAGCTGAATTGACCCCGACAGCCAGTTTGAGAGGGGTTTTTAAAGGAAAAAAAACACAAACCAAGGAATGGGAAGAGGGTGAGGAGTTGTTAGGGTGATGTAACATAAAAATAGTGGAACATTCCAAAGAAACCCAACCTACGGGAGTCAGGGTCAGGTGAAAACTCTCTGTACGCTTATCTTTCTCAAGAAGGTGGTCCTGCCCTGTTACTTTGGCCTTGCCCTGTCACTGCGGTTCCCAGCTTGGTTCTCAACTTGGTTCTCAGCTTGATTCCACCTAGTTTACTTACATTCTTTCCTAACTCTTTGCAGATAGGCCAGTTCCAGTAATGGTGACTGGTCTTTCCACATTCTTAACTTGCTTCATGCCTCGGTTTGTCTATGTCTGTATAAAGAAAGCTTAAAGAATATTTTATATGTCTAAAAAGAATTCTATATACCCAGTATCTATAATTTTTCACTCTACAGAACAATCCACTAATGTGGTGAAATCTGAGACTTTTTTTATTAAGCTTTAGCTCAGTGCAGTCTAGTGAGTTATAGATCACTGAAAATCTATTAACAATGAGATTTGGAGTTATGTATGGTTAAAATGTATGTAACAGCACCATCAGTGAGCATGAAATATAAAAGGTAATAAATGGGTTTTACTTCTGGGCTTCTGTGGTTTAAATGGACATTTTATGTTTCAAGGAAAACTATTATTAAATACACTAGTTGCATTGTAGTTACAGGGACCCTGAACCAAGGTTTCCAAATAAAAGCACACACAGTTTAAATGGACAAAGAAAGCTTATAGGAGTGAAGAGGAATGTTGTCCTATTTTCTGTCCTGTGTAAGTATAGAAATTCCACCTTTTTCTCTGACCACTTCATAGGAAAAAATAACAACATGATGGGCATAGCCTGTTGACAGGCTAGCTTTCAGGTTACATGTAGACTAAGGTATAATGAATGAAATGTAGAATGAAATGACCCACAATAACCAACATTGTTGCCCTTTTTTTCCTCTAGCTATTTGTAGATATGACAAAATATTTTCGTGAATGATTATTTTAGGTCATAAAAAATAGTTATGAAGAAGAGGGAAAATTTGAGCCTCTCATACACAAATAAATAAGGTCTGTACTGAGTGCCAACATTTCTGGAGATGTTTCTCTCATGTAAGAACATGAGAAAATACCGAATTCAATGCAGGCAGACAGAACCTTCTCATAAAGAAAAAATAAAGGCAAGGTTTATGCCTGCTTTTAGAAATTAAAAGTTGTTGCTGTTTTCCAAATATTTCCAGTAGAATTTTAGTTTACTTCTTTATAAAGGTTGCTCCTTCTGCTGTCATTATTTCTTTGAGATTGTGTGCTTCTGATATGCTTCACATATCACAAAGGAATCAGAATGGAAAGAATTATTTCTGTTTCATGTTAATCCCTATTCCAAGTCATGGCTCAACGGGAAACAAAGTTGAGTATTATTTATACTGATCATACGGTAGGCAAGTACCTATGATCCAGCAATTGTCACTGAATCACCTGCCAATTCACTGTGCACAGTAAACTATCTGGATCAGTTTTACAGAGAAAACTGCCTTTTATGTATATATCCACTTGTCTTATTCTGACTGATCTCAGATGGAAGCTGCATCTAGTAATACAAATATTTCCTCCCACTTTAGTTTAACACACATTTGTCAAAATGTTCTCTGAAGCTGCTGCTATTCTTTTCAGTCAGAATGACCAGAAGAATCAAATAACACACCATTCAAAGATTAAAGGTCTTGTGACTTTTGCTATTTCATAATAAAAGAAATGCAAGTAAAGGGTAAATTGCAGCACTTATTTTTTCCTCTCTGTACTAATTGAATTTACTAAAAAGTAAAATCACATTTAGCTCACTCTATGATTTACATAAGGATTGCCTTTTTGTTCATGTGATAGTTTAAAAACACACAGATGAACACAAGTAATTATTATGTATTTCCTTTATTTCATAAATTAATATTATAGTTTCATTATATAAATTTATTATTCCCATCAAGTTCATCTAATGCCCATTATACATATTGTCCAATTCTACAAAAACCTCTACAAACGTCTACAAACACAGTGGTTGGTGTCTAGGTTTATGCATGAATATACGTGTGTGTGTGTGTGTGTGTGTGTGTGTGTGTGTGTGCGTGTGTTTGTGTGTGTGTGTGTGTGTGTGTCTGTGTGTCTGTGTGCCTGTGTCTTCTCTGCACCTGTGTGTCTTGTTCCTGCCATATAATAATATATCCAGATGAGTAATCATATAGTATTTTTTAACATGCACTATTATACAGGGTTTATCAACAGAGATTGGATTGAATTTCTCTTGGATTTGATCACTAAATTATATTGATTTTTCTTTTCTTAGTAGGGAATGTTGTCTGTACATTTCATCTATGAGTGAGGACTTTTGCAATAGTCTCCCTCTAGTTTGACATGGTATTGTTATTATAGGCTTCTGATTATTCACAACCCTTCGTTAAATGACAGAACATGAACATCAATATGTTTCTTCAATTTCTAAGCAACTCAATTCTAACTTCATGTGACCTCAGGAAAAAGCTTGAATCTGTTAGCCAAGAAAATCAAGAAAAGTTGAGCTCATTAGTTTACCTATTGAAGTGCCATAATTTGTGCTGAGTATAGACATTGTAGTGCAACCATTGTGTTATAAGATACACAGGACAGTATATAGCCCATTGCCTGTGTTTTATAAGTTAGCACAATAAAATCATTGGTTATCCAGAGGTGATACTGGTAAAATTGTACATAGGTTTGTTTTGCAGATGTTAAGTGGAGGGTCAAATTTTTTTATAATTCTGCCATTGGAAAATATGTGTAATTGTTTTCTGTATTTTTGAGATTTTAATATAATTATTTAGCATATCATATTCTTTTTTCTATACCTCCCAAATATTTTATTTGATCTCTTTAAAGTTCATATCTTTTCCACTAATTCTTGTTTTATATATATATATATATATATATATATATATA